>NC_143482.1:15018415-15172558 GCF_027475165.1 Benincasa hispida
TTGTTTATTCATCATCTCAGGCCACCCACACCATTGCCTCCGATATTGGTCTTCGCCGCACTTTTCTCTTCTTTTCTCTCGGACCTCATGGCTTCTTAACCAACATTTCTTCATGAATGGTTGAAAACTCTCCTTTGATCTTGCTTTTAACAGACCCGCCATCCTTCCAACTCTTTTGAATGTGGCTGTCGCACTCCTGCAGATTCCCAAACGGCTTTTCCCATATTTCTTTCCTTTCCAACCACCGTTTGTTTCGATTCCTTTTACATCCATTTTGCACGTTTTCATTTGATTCCGTTTGAGCTTCCTTCTCTGCACGTTGCCGCACCACTCGGTAATCGGTGAGTTCTTTCTCCGCCTCCCTCGATTCTTTCTGTTCATTATTATTATCTTGCCTCTATTCCTCTTCAACTTCCGCTTCGTCTTCCTCGTGATTTTTCTATCGACTTTGTTCCACCAAATTCCCTGATCCTTACCTCCTCTTTTGTTGTTTTGAAATCGTTCTCCACCAGCACTGCTCCTTGGTTGCCTTCTCGATTCAGTATTCACCGGTGGATTTTCCTTCCTTCTCCCTTCCTTACCTTGCCGACTGGATCTCTCTTGCTTTCTCAGAGGCAGTCTTAGGTATGATCGACGTGTTCCAACCATTTTTCGAACTCGATATAGTTTTCGAATAAGGCTTTCTTTCTTCGCTTCAATGGCTACTGGTCTTTTCTCCTCTCTTTCTCTATCTCTTTGCAGAGATTGAAGGAGCTTTTCTTGCACTGCTTTCACCTCTCTCTGTATCTCTAACAGTATCTCATTCGACCGATCACAATCCATTTCTAAAATTGATGTTTCAGGATGAACAGGCTCTGATACCAATTTGTTAGGTATCTAAATCTGTAAACAGTAAAATACCCGACAAGACAATTCCCAAGAAATAGAGCAAGACTCTAGAATGATTTATTTATATACTTCTAGGGAAAATCACAATGGAAATTAACAACAAGGACATAAGAAAAATAACGAATAGAACCGTGATAAATCCTAGCCTTTCGAGAGGGCTAGTCTCTCCCAAATTCCCCGAAGGAAATTCCCACCAAATTCTTCACACCCTCCTACCACTCTGGCTCCTTCTATTTATAACTAAAATTCATACAAACTTACTATCTAATTACTCATATGTCCCTTATATCCTCCCTACTAATATTCCACTAAATTATCCCAATATATTCCTAATAAGGAGCTTTACAGACTCAACGGGATCCCTTAAAACTGATGGAAGTTTTTGAGTTAATTCACTTCTGGACTTTTTCCACAACCTGCTTTAAACCAGAAAGGTCAACCGGTTAATTGAAGTCCAACCACGATGTTCCATTATCAAACTCAAATGACTATATTCTGCTTTTCCATTTTTCAAAATGCAAATGAGAATCCTCAAAAGCTGTCCATTTCCTTGGAGAATCAATAAAATTGGCTAAATTTCCATCGACAACTTTACTCAATGCTTTATCATCAAAGAGCGGATTGATCAGCACTTGGGTTTCGAAACAATCTTCCAACAGGACTGCAGTTTTCTTATGATCATTATGCATAAATCTTCACATCACCCATAAATCATCGTTCTCAAGTGAATCACTGCATGATCTTTTTTAACCCAATAAAAGGTCCGAGCATTTCACTCATGATCTGGTCTGTTCGTTCCAACCATGATATTAATGGATCATACCTTTTCTCAAAAAACACCTAATCTCGAGAAGAGTTGAAGATAATTCAAGATCGAATCAAATGGAAGCTTAGCCCGCCTCACTTGGAACAAGATTTGGTTCTGCAAGCAGTTTGGTAAGAACGAAAAAATTTCGAATATAAGGATTGAAATTCGCTGATAGGAAAGGAAAGAAAAACAAAGCAATGCCAAGAGTTCTGTCAATCCGTTGTTCATCAATAGACAAATTCTCTCTTTATCATTTTGTGCTAGATTCAACAAAGGATGAGTCCTTTTTCCTTCTCGCAAACCACGGGAGTTTTGGGGCCGTGCATAAAGACAACTTACCCGTCAAATGTTTGGTTCCTTTGCAAATGAAGTTCAAAATCAACGAGATTTCGTAGAACGAATACTCAATTTAAAGTGAGTAAACACAATTTCACACTCGATCTCGTAGATACGTTTAAAATTTTGTGAAAAGTCGTATTCGATGAAAGTCGTATGTATGGCTTGTAGGGAGATCTTTCATATCTTTCGAGATCCACCCTACAATATGGTGTCAAAAGCCAAGATAAATGATTTTAGCTCTTATAAAAAAAGAACTTATTCGTGAACCCCTTTCACAGTTATGTGTCTTGAGTTTATTTTTCCCAAAATAGAGGTCACTCTGTTTTTCCACTAACACCTCCACATAATTCTTAATTGCTCTCTTCATCCCAATTCTCTATGACTGATATACTGGTTCAACCTCAGCTGCTGCATTGGAATTCAAGTTCGTCATTTCATCAAAATTAAAAATAAAACCATTTTTTAAAAGACCATCCTTCCTTGTCAAAACCAACTGGAACACGAATGCTTATTCCTCATTCCGTGGTAGGCCAAACAACACATTCAAAAAACCTTCCAGAAGAAGATCTAAACTTAGATAATCGAAGGCTTCTGAATCTTTCGATCTTTTTTTTTATAAAAAAAGGGATTGATCCGGGAAGATGCAAAAGCTCAACCAAATTGGGTTCAAACCAACGCAAAAGGGAGAGAGAAAGGATTACCTTTTCTATGTAAATTATGTCTTTCACGAAAAACCCATTATACTCGTGCCAAATACAAAAAATCGGTCATTTTCTGAGCAGGTACAGTGTTGGGTTATATTTCGATGAATTTGCTTTATCTTGTTTTTTATATCTCTTTGTATTTCGAGCATTAGCCTCTTTTCATTTTTTTGAAAAGGAAACAATTCATTAATTTAAGAGAATATCGAGCAAAAGCCCAAAGTACAAGAGGATTATACAATGAGCTAAATAACAACCGAATACCAAACGGATCAGCTAGCGCACCTGGGCATCTCAACTAGGTTGACACCTCCTTATCGCCCTCATCATATCCAAAAATTAACTAAGACTAGCTTAAAGGAGAAGCATAGCTTCATTACACTCCCCAAAAGGTACAAACAACGGGCTAATAATTAAATAAACATACTGAAAAATCAATGAAAATCTAAGAAAACCACTTGATGCTGAAGAGACTAAAACCCATCACTTGGGAGGGAGGCAAACACCCTCCAATTGAGATTGAATTCTGACAAACTGTAGGCATTAAAGTGCTTGGATAGGATACACCAAGAAGAAGCTAGCCGACGGGCTGATTCGAACTGCTCTTGACATCCAAGCGCCTTATCATAGAACACCCTCTGATTTCTTTCAAACCAAATATCAGCCAGCAGAGCCTTGACTGCATTCAGCCACAATAAATTGCTGGGTTTGTGAAGGTTTATACCAACTAAAAGCTGCTGCAAGTTGCCCTTAAAGTCATTACACATAACCCATGAAATGTTGAAGAAGGACAGCAACTTATTCCAACACCAGGCTGAATAGGAACAAACAAAGAAAAGGTGGAGGGAGTCTTCTGACCAATTTAGACACAAAGGGCATATTGAAGGAGAGATATAGCTGGCGGCCAGCTTGCTTTGCAACACCGAGGCTACATTCAATTGACCACAAAGCATTATCCAGACAAGAATGTTAATTCTTCTTGGGCTGCAAGTCTTCCACAGGGCCGAGAAGAGAGTTTTATCCATTGGGGAGGAGTGGGAAAGGTGTGTTCTAAGTGAGTTGACCGTAAAGAGTCCCAAGGCTGAAATAGACCATACCTTGCTATCAACAAATTCTAAAACTTTCCTTGTTGCAATGACCCCAAGCAAATCTTGAAAAGAGATGATTTCCTCATCTTTAAGCAATTGACGAAAGGTGATTGACCAAGCAGCCAAACTAATGTCCCAATGGTCAGCAACCGATCCATTTAGAAACAAGGAGATTCGGAAGAGATTTGGAAATAAGGAACTGAAAAGAGTCACTCCCACCCAAGGGTCCAGCCAAAAAGCAATTCTACTACCATTTCCAAGCTTGAAAGTGGCCAACGATTCAACTTTTAGCCAAGACTTAGAAATACTAATCCAAGGGCTTCTCAAACTTCTACCCCCTTTACCTGCCGTGTGCCAATTGAAAGGATCCGTGCCATGGATGCTTTTGATAACTTACCCCAAAATGAGCCTTCCTCTTTGAAAAATCTCCAGCCCCGTTTAGCAAGTAGTGCTTGATTCATAGATTTGAATCCACCAAAGCCGAGGCCTCCATCTGTCAATGGTTTTTGAACCAAAGCCCACTTCACCAAATGATTTAGCTTACTGCCATTGTGTCCTTCCCAAAAGAAGTTTCTTGTGATTCTCTTATGGCATTAATCATTGAGTTGCATGGCAGAGGTGGGGGCCAAAGGCAGCTGGAACGGCGAAAGACAACAACAGTGATGGAGAGTTAGATTTCCAGCATTAAGGTTGAAACGACTGGTCCAAGCGGAGGGGAAGTTGGAGAAGTCTGTGGCAGACTAAGGTTATGGAATGGAACAGGACGAAAGAAAAAGAGAAACGTTGGAGGGGATATAGGATATAGGGTATGGTGACCAACAACATAGCTCAATGGTCAAGGGCATCGGGGATAGGTGGTTGAAGATGTTTGCAGCTAGGTGGTGACAATGGTGGTTGGGTGGCTTGAGTTTTTTAAGGGGAAGGGGTAGTCAGTGTAGGGTGTAGGGTTTCTCTCTCTCTTGCTTCAGTGGTAGGTTCTTTTCTGTTAGTTTCTTGATTGATTTTTGCAAGTTCAGGGCTTCCGTTCTTAGAGTATATCTTGTACTTTGGTGTTGTGTTGCATTTTCTGATGGAGGGCTTCTTTGGTTTTAAGTTCTCTTTCGATTTGATTCAACAACTTCATAAATATTTAGATTTTGATGATGTTGCTCTGTGAAAATATTGGTTCAGCAGCTTCATAAATTTTTAGTGTTTCATGTCGTTGTCATTGTGAGAATTGGTTGGTTGGTTAGATCCTTTTTGGAGGAAGTTTGGCCAGCCTTTAATAGTTTTGGTTCATGTTTTCAGCAATAAAAGCTGGCCAAAATTCAACATATTTTTCAATAGGAAGGTTGTTTTCTGGTTGTTCCTTTTTGAGTATCTCTTTTTTTCATATAAAATAGATGAAATCTTTGTAGATGATGGTTGGTGATGAATTCATATCTTCCATTTTTGTAGGTTTTTGTATCAAATATTAGCTTGAAACGTTTTCCTATTTTCTTATCCTAATTAATCCTTTGACCTTCTTCCCCCTCCCTCCCCCACTTTTAAGAAAAGTTTTTTATTGTTATTTATTTATTTAGATTATTAATCGTTGTGTTTGAGGCTGTGAATTCTTTTCTCTTCTACAACTAATTTTTTGCTTTGATGCAGTGGAAAAATGACATGGGAGCAGGTTCTGAAGTTTGCCAACTTACGTAAGAGATATATTTCTTTGTACGCTTCGTTGCTTAAATCTGATCCTACTCGTGCAATCATTGATGATGACAAACATATTGAGGAACTTGACCGTGAACTTGACATTGAGCTCATTCTTCAATGGAGGTAACTCTTTTACAAATTTATCATTAATTACGATACAGGGTCATAATGTGCTGTCACTATCATTTTTTTTCAAACAAGAGACTAACTTTTCGTTGATGAAATAAAAAGTGATACTAATGCTCAATAGATAAGAACCCCACATTGGAGAGAACAAAGCAAGAAAACAGAACCAAGAAAAATTAGAACATGTTTTATCGGCCAGAATAGACTCAAAACCATAAAATGAACATGTATCCAAAAGCGGTCTGACTGAACTGGCCTGGGCCAAATTAACTGAACCGGACATAATCCAAACCGAACAAAAGTTGACTAAACCAATTGGACTGAGCCAGCGTGTCTGAATAGAACCAGTTTTCTTTTAGACCTAACAGAACCAAAGTTTGTGGACCGACCAAATCTACGATGCAAATTAATAACCTCAATGAAAACTTTGGTTTGCGAATAGTCTACGACAAGAAACCTACGGCATACACCAAACCCACGAACATGAACAAAGCACCTGGCACAAATGAAACACCCACGAACGAACAAGCGATTGGAGATACGCGGACGGTTGGATTGGGAGTATTGAGGTACCTGGTTGACGGCAGATGTGAGTTCCAAGTCAACTGACATATGTGGGTTCTATGTCGACAGCAGACGGACCTGGGATGTGTGCGGCTGGGTAGAGGCGATGTTGTCGACAGCACGGATTGGGCAACAATGGATCCGGATGGAGGCAGATCAGGAGCGGGACTGTCGGATCTACACGAGCGGTGTGTTGGGAGGAGTACGCGTCGGTGCCAGTGCCGATAATGGAAGAGGGCGGTGCCAGATCTGGATTTGGACTTAGCGGTGGCAGAATATCTATACTAAAACCCTAATGGCGATTGGTCTACCTCCATCGTAGGGTTCAATAAGACTAAACCTAATGCTCTGATACCATATTAATTTTGTATATTATTGAATAAATCAGAGCACATAACCAACATTTTTCAAGGTGAATAAATAGACATTAGTAAACCAATAAAGGAAAATAGATAAAAGGAAAATACCAAAAAAGAAAATAATAATGAAAAATAAAATAATTAGGAATAAATCCTAATTTCCTTTTAATATTGTTCCAAAGGATTTGGTTGGGCTTTTGTGGAAGCTTTTGGTTTTTAGGATGTCTTCTTATTCTGAGGGATGAATGCAGGGCTAAAGTTGATGTTCTTACAAGCCAAGAGGATAAGTAAGTCATTTTCCGATGTCCTACAAGACATGGTTGGGGGAGAAGAGCTTTTGTTGTATGGTTTAGCTTTTCTAAAGAGATAAAGGGAGATCTGTGTTATCTCTTCTGTTCCCTTCCCTTCTCCTCTCTCCTCTCCCCTTCCCTTCTCCATTCACCCATTGACCTTATCCTCTACCGTCCGTCGACCTGTTTCTGGCTAGATTTCTTGTCTTCCTACATCTTCCTTGCATCGGTCTCATCACCCTGTCGTATTCAACCTGGAAATTAAGAGCTGTAATGGATATTCTTCTGTGTTTGAACAGATGGTCATGGTTTTTTTGTTGAAGATTTTAGTAGGAAATTCAAAGTGTTCCTCTCACAAAGAATGTTTAGCTGGTTTGAAGAAACTCTGGATCTTCTATTGGCCTCTCCGGTTTATTCTTTCTTCTCAAGGAAATCAAGAGTTGACCATGGTGTTCTACGCCTAGCTAAATTCCATTCATCAGAAGATTGGTTTATAGAATGTGCAATTTGGCTTATCTCTTCTTTCAAAAGGAAAAAAAAAGGTCTCTTCTTTCAGAATGTGCAATTTGGTCCTCATCGGGTGGAAGAAGGAATATCCATATTCCTTTAGGAAGAGAGAAATACACTTGGCACTTGTTCAAAGACATGATTAGTTCCATATTTTCAGAAGATGAAGTAATGGAAACATCCGAAGGTGCTATTTCAGAAGCTACAGATGGGAGGTCCTTTGCTGATGTGTTCCGTCAACCCGCGTTCCACTCTTCTTCTAGAAGTCTGTCCTTAGAAAGTAATTTATCCTTTTGGGTTAAGAAGGATTCTGAGGTGTTGGATTTGGATCTAAACTCCTTGCTTATGGTTTCTGTTTGCTTCTACTCTTGGATGGAAGTTAAAGAGTTTTTGGAAGAATTTTTTTCAGTCACAAGTCTCTACATATCCATTTATGGATAATAAGGCATTGATTAAAAGTAAAGAAAGATTCAGTTCCATGCTTGAAATATGGTAAATGGAAGCTTATTGCGAAATTTCATATGAAATAATCGTGCTCATTCTAACCATATTTTTAAAGTGTTATTGAGATTGGATTCGTATAAGAAATCTTTCATTGGCTTTTCGGAAGAGTTCTGTTTTTTTTTTTGGGAAAAGGGAACGCACTTTTCATTGAATTAATGAAAAGAGACAATGTCTCAAAGTACAAAATATACATATCTAGCGGATCAGGAGGTGCACCCAAGCATCTCAACTAGGTTGACATCCCTTTAGCACCCTTATCATGTCCATAATCAGAAATACAAACAAAACAAAACATCCAAAATAGCCAATATCCAAAGTTCAATAACTATTACAAAAGGAAGACCAAAACTAGAAGGAATAAACAAGGCCAAAAATACAAAGAACACAGCAAGAAGACATAGGCCAGCTAATGGGCACTGCTTCTAATATGGAGGAGAAATAAGCCCCTGCCAATTAGATTTAGCTCCTGGAGTAATCTTCAAAGGCTCTTGAAAGTGTGCACCAAGAATAAGCGTTTAGCTGAGCAAACTCAAAGCGATCTAACCTAGGGGAAGCTTTATCATGGAAAACTCGTTGGTTTCTTTCAGTTCTGTTTTTTATGCAATTGGTCAACAATTAGGTGGTTTGCTAAGTATTTCTTCATCAGATTGCCCCTATGTTCAAGCTTGTGCAAGTCTTCTTCACGGCTTTTTGAATATTGGTTTTCTGAAGCTTATGTTTGGCTGGTTCAGAAGTTTATGCTTTGCTCGATA
This sequence comes from Benincasa hispida, assembly GCF_027475165.1. NCBI lineage: Eukaryota > Viridiplantae > Streptophyta > Magnoliopsida > Cucurbitales > Cucurbitaceae > Benincasa > Benincasa hispida. Next base: position 15,027,022 of record NC_143482.1, read on the forward strand.
TTACTTTCAAGCCTCATCCGCATTCAAAGTTCTCTCTTTTGAGGTTCAAGTTTTGCTCCATGCTGGATGTCTCTGGATGTCTCTTTGGTTGGAAAGTCTTTTGCTTAATGGATTTTTGTTGTAGAGCTAAGCCTCTTTATTTTTCAGAGACTTAATCTTTCTATTGAATAATAATATTGATCTTGTAATGTGCTTGTATTTTCATTTATTTGTTAAGTTTCCTTTTGCTTTGTTTCTTGTACTTTTAGCATTTGACTCATTTCATTCATTCAATAAAAAAGTTTTGTTTCCTTTTAAAAAAGGGAGATCTGTGTTAGATTATTGTGTTGCATCTTGGTGCTTTTGAGTCATCTTTTTCTCTCACTGGACTAGCGAGCATTCTCCATTGGAAAACCTTCAAAAGGAATGAACTTTTAATAATTTTTGCTGTTTCGATCCGAATATTGGGCGACGACATTTTTTGAGTTCTTAATTGGTTGTATTTGGTTGGTCCCTTTGGCAACATCCGATAAAATTGGAACGATATAGAGAAGATTAGCATGATCCCTATACAAGGATGACACGCAAATCGAATTGGTTGTATTTGGTTGTAATAGACCACCCAAGGGTAAACCAAGATAAATACCTTTTTTTGCAAAATAGATTTTTATGGCTTTTCATAAGGTTATGATGTCTTATTTTTATGATGCAAAATATCGGTGGTTTGAATGAGTGAAAACACTTGAATTTGGGAGGAAAATTATTGTTTTATTTGTTCATCTATCTTGAACCAAATACAACATGTTCGTTTATAGAAGAGAAATCGTCGATCAATAAGGAAAAAAATATTACAGATATAAATGCGAAATATACACATCTAATATTACAAATAATATAAAGGATATCCAACATACCCCATAAGTTGATTTGCAGATGTCTTCCTTAGGCCTGTTTAGAAGTTTATCGAATTGTCCTTTTGGAAGGCCGTTAGTTAGCGTATCTGCTATTTGTTTTGTTGTTAAAAGATAAGACGTGCATATTACATTTGCATCAAGTCCTTCATGAAATGCTTGTCAACTTCGATGTGATTTGTCCTACTGGATGATGAGTTTTAGGATGACAGCCTTGTTTTTACGATGGACCGTATAGGTGTCCTTTGAGATAATCTTAGTTCTTCAAGTATTCTGTTTATCGATATACCTTCACAAATTTCATGAGCCAATACTCTAATCAAGGGTTTCGTAAAGTTACACTTTGACAAACTGATCGTCATGCTAGCAGTAGAAAATACCTTAAAACTTGGTTCGGGGAGTATTGTTTTGTAAAGTTGCACTCTTTTCCATCATTGTGCTGGCTCCGTTATTCACGTTTTATGTATTACTTGGTGTGCTTATTTTTTCCTATTTCGTTGTTCTATTGCTTTTTTTTCTTGTCTTTTGGAAATTATGTACTTTGAGCATTAGTCTCGTTTTCTTTTTGTTCTTCTTTTTAAAAAATTAAATAGTATTTTTTAATATTTACAGTATTATATTAGCTGTCATTAGTATATGATTATATTTGTAAGGTTATTTATTTTATGAAATCCTTTCTCCTACTTAAGAAACCTTATTAAAATCATTGTGAATATTACAACATAATTCTGTTCGATACATTTGTTTCTCTTGATATTTAGTAAAGTCGAAGTTTATCTCTGTGATTTATTCAGCTTCATTTATTGATGAAATTTTCTGTTATCGCTGATTTTGTAGAATGCTCGCTCACAAGTTTGTTCAAAAGTCGGTGGAATCTGACCAGTACTTGAAGAAAGAAAAAGTGAAGAAATCTTGGTGGCCATTCGGATGGTATATAGTTTTTCCTTTACAACTCAAATGATAACTTTCCTAGACATACCATAATTTGTTTCAAATTTTATATAACAGTTTTTTTTTTAAACGGAAACAAGACTTTTTTATTGAAATAATGAAATGAGTCTAATGCTCAAAATACAAAAGAAGCCTAAACATAAATAGAAAATACGAGGACAAAACTAAAAAATGCAATAAGAGAACTGAAAGGCTAATCCATCTAAAACAAAACCAAATTTTATAGAACAATCATAAACAGCTTTTCTTATAATGGATCTGCCACCAAAAAACTCACTCTGTAATCATAATAGCCGACCATTATTGAACAATTTTTTAACCATTCCATTTTAACAAGTTCAATATCAGTCGGAATAGTCAATATTTCAGTGATAGTTTGGTGTGGACTCGTCCAGGAACAATCAATCATTCAAAGATGAAGAACAGTTTTTTAGTCAAGAAGATTGGGAACAACTGAACAAATTTATCGGGTACAAGGAAGAAGAAGATTCACTGTCCATCATAAACGCTGGCAAAGTGGACACTCTTCTTACTTCTGTGGAGGTTCACATGAACCGTAATGCATCAAAGCTTACTGATGAGGCTCAACATTGTCTTGCTGAACTGTCATGTGAAGATCTTAATTGTTCCATGAAGTTTTTTCCAGAAACGAAAGTTTTTGACATCAATTTGGGGTCATATCAACTATCTTCTCCAAGTGGTCTCCTTGCTGTGGTCTGATTCAAACCAAATGATTGATATTTTCAAAAGCTTGACAAAATAACTTGATTGCAGTAGAGAACTGAAATATATGTGTTTTGCAGAGTGCTGCTGTTCATGATTCATTGGTTGGTGTCTTCTGTTACAAGCCTTTTGATGCCAAGGTGGACTGGAGTTTGGTTGCAAAGGCTTCTCCTTGTTACATGACTGTAATGTCCAACTCGATACTTTTGTAACTTTAATTATTTTTTCATGTCTTTCTGCTGATTATCTTCTTTTTCCAGTATCTCAAAGATGCCATCGAACAAATTCTGAGCTTCTTTGAGAGCAGCACTACTGTTGGTCAGACCGTGGCATTGGAAACAGCAGCTGCCTTACAGGTCTTGTGTTGTTCTTTGCCAATGGTTTAAATGTTATACATATTGCTTCTAACTGTTTGCTAGTTAAGTTGAGTAAACTCCAAGTCGCAGATGCATTTTATTAGTAATTGCACTCCACATTTTTTTGGAGGTTAGGTGAAAAAGTACATGAATAAGAAAGTGTCAAAGATATCAAAAGCATTTCTGATATGAATCCAGATGTTATATTAACATGAAGAGCAATGAAGACAATAAGTTGAAGGATATTGATCAAACGTTTAGATTTCTAGTTCCAAACTATGTGGTGTTAAGGTAACATTGGTGATGTAGCATAAGGTATAAGGGGAGAACCCTTTCCAAATTTTTTTTTTTTTAAGAACAAAACTTTGCATTTATATAAGACTAACACTCAAAATTATAATGAAACGAAAATAAAAGAAAACAATAATAGCACGAAAGCTACCACAATCCGTTACAAACTGAAAAACAACCATGAAAGATGAAGGAAACCATTACAAAAAGACCTGAAAAAAAAAATACGGAAGACAGAAAGATAACACCACACAAACTTATAAACCAAAAATCCGGCTGAGATACTTTGACAGCAAAACCCACAACTGATAAGACATAGCCTTAAATAATGCTCCAAAAATTTTATAGATGCTTGATAAACCTCCAAAGAAGCTGCTGGAAATCATAATGAATCAGTCTCCTAAATAAATAAACTCCAACCCAGACAAAGGTCGTGAGAATCGAAAATTGCCATGAAAACTTTAGATAACATAGCCTCATAAGGAAACAAAAAAATGTAAAAGCCTCCAGCCAAAGCCACCAACAATTTGAGAGTTAAAACCAAACCACCCAGTTCAAGACCACCCAAAAACAGAGCTTGATTCCAGCAAAGGAAGACTACCCCACTGGAAAGATTAAAACTCCTACACTGAAGCAGCTTCTTTAGATACCAACCAAAACATAAGATTGAATCACGAGATTACTCAGGAAATTTCTGCTTCTTGGAAAACAAATGAATTACTGGGAACGATGATGAATGGTCCTTCCAAGCAACCCACCATCTTCAACAAAGGAGGAAAGATTTGGAGGAATTTGATGGGAATCAATTACAGCAAACTTACAAGAAGGCAGATGAGGCGATTTTTTAAGGGAAGGTGTTTGAAAAACAACCGCAACCTCTCTCCCAAAATTAGTCGTCCACTTCAGGGATCAAAATTTTCACTATAAAATCTGGTTTTCCACAACTAATACTACTGATGAATCATTGTCAGACTCTTCCCCTTCCAACTGAATTTCTAAACACGGCTGGCAATAGACCGGCTTGATTATATTGAACTTAGCATTCGGTTGGGAAATGACCGATCGAATGACTGCTTGGTCTGAATAAAAGCTAGACTTTCTTTGAGGCTTTGGAATTAATGTTGGAACTTGAGTAAGGGAACAATTTTCTTCAATCACATCTGAATTGAAAGTAGAATCCATAACCTTAGAAATTAAAGAAGCTCCTTGTTTTCGAGAATAAACTTTTGGAAGAGAAACTGAAGGAGCAGCAGGAACAATTTTATTTTTAGGAGTTTCGATTTTCCTCCAAATTAATTGCAACCAAAGAGATTTCCGTATCCAGTCCAGGGGAATTTAAAGGAGCAACCTTTTCCTTTGGAACAAGACAACTTTCTGACTCTTCCACTTCAAAAAACTTGCTGAACTCTTCCACTTCAACAACCTGTTGTGCTTCGGACTTTCCAACTCCTAATCTGTCTTTTTCGGCTACCATGGGAACAGAAGAGAGAGAAACAACCAGGTCAACAGTATTATTAATTCCAACATTACATTTATTATGTTCATTGTGCAGTGAATGGCCGATTGAATTTTCCAAGTGTGAATCTTGGAAATCTTCTTCTTGAGACAATAAAACTTCAGATGTCCGTTCCAATTTAACTCCAAATGACTCCACTAAACTATCTTCAAGCCATTGTAATGAAGAGAGGAATGAAATTTTTTTCCTCAAGATTCATATCTTCAAAGAAGAAACCATTTCCTTCTAACCAAATATAATAATAAGAATTTCTATTGCAACAACTTTTGGCTTCCTTCTTTAAAATGTAGAAAAAACCTTGAATACTTTAAAAAATAACTCCGAAAGCTTTGAACGAAAACTTGGAAAGAAAGAGTATCTAGACGAGAAAGAAACTTGAATGGCTATGGAGGTTGACGAGAGGGGAGGCTCCTCTCCAAGAATCAATTCAAAGTCTTTATTATGAATCAAAAGTTATGAATACAAGAAGACAGAAAATTGGAAAAAAACTAATCCTAATCTTAATTAATCAAGGAAATTCTAATCCTAATTAACCATGAAAATTGATCATAATCCTAATTCATCAAGGATCTAACCAAGATACCCTAATTTACCTTAATCCTACTACATCATTCTGTTTCTATTGCTCTGAAAAAAAATCATCATTGAGTTTTAGAAAGAAAATGAAGATTGCAAAAAAAAAAAAAAAAAAAAAAAAAAGAGGAAAAAAGGATCAAATAAACATCTTCGACATCAAAATATGCTGTAAAATATAATAGAAATTCATCTTCCAATCCAACTGAATAGAAATAATAGTGTGGCTCAGGGAGGATACTGCCGACTTGAACAAAAAAAGTTCTAACAGAATAAACTCACCTCCATTTTGGGTTGAAAATGAGCTGATTTAATTGAATTAAAAAAGCTCTTATCACACGGTTGTTGGTTTTCATAGTTTCAGATATAGTGGTCTTCTTTCAAGAGCTATCTTGTTCCATTTTGGGTTGAATTTCTTTTTTTCTTTTCTTTTTTTTTTTTTGGACAAGTCCAGTCATGGGCTTTATTAGGTTGTATTAGCTTCAATTTGCTTATTCTATTTCATTATACTCTAAGCATTAGATTCATTCATTTCATCATTGAATAGTCTTGTTTCACTAAAAGAAAAAAGAAAAAGAAAAAGTAAAAAAAATGAGCTAGGTTGGTTTGTAATTGGGCCTAGTTGGATTATTGAAAAAGAATGATGAATGGTCACAATTGGGTTAGGCTGATTTGTGGATGTTCTTTCTTTTGGAAAGGAAATAACCTCTTCTTTGAAATAATGAAATGTGACCAATGCTCAAATTACAATAGAGAGATACACATTGAGTGAGAGAGCAACCTAAAAATCAGGAGATGTAGCTGGGAATCTCAACTAGGTTAGCACCCCCTTAGCATTCTCATCATATCCGTACAAGATCAAACGATAACATTCCAAAAGTCATAGGAAACAAAAAGAACAAATAGTCCAATGGAATCAATACATCACAAATACAAACTTAAGCTGGCGACTTTATTTAGCAATGGGGCTGTTTCACCTTTGTCTTCGATCACATTCTTCTATGTTTGCCCGACTCTGTACTCATTGGATTTTTCTTGTACAAAGTAGCTTCAGGTGATTTTTTGCGGTTAGGTATCTTTCCCTTGCACACAAAATTACCCGAAAAGAACACAAGAATCCCAGATAACAGGGCAAGTCTCCACTGTTTTATATATACATAATCTGGAAAATGCAACAAGGGTTCACAAACGGGAAAATGCTGTTAGAATCAGAAAACACGCAGCGGAAGTTAAACGGATCATTAAACATTCTAATTCATTAATTTTGGCTTTAAATTAAGCATGCTCATAAACTAATAAGAGGGTTTCATAGCTTACCTTTGTAGAATCACTTGAATCTCGATTCCAGCCGCAAATCTTCTCCAAATCAACTTGTGAACCACCTCAAGGCCTTCCTACTATTCTTTTGGTGCCTTAGATTGAGTTGTGGGACTCAAAATAAGTTTGAATAAAGGAAATTTGGAGAAGTCACTGCATCATCATGAAGAAGACCTTCTTCAACCTAAAAGTTTTTTAGCAAAAGCTATCAAGATGCATGCCTGATTTCCACTTTAATCTTCTGCAAGACTATCATGCAAAGAAGATAGCTGCATGAATTGCACCTCATGCTTGGAAATTTTGACTCAAAACCATGGTGGAGAATATGTGAGCAAGATGGTTGAAAATGGAGAAATCCCACTTCTGGGATTTTCCATTTTCCATCTTTTCTTCAATTTTGTTTTACTAATTTGATTTCCAAAATCAATTTTTGTTTTCTAAATTGAAATTTTTATCAATTTTACAAAATTAATTCAATAATTAACTTTCTAATAAAATTAATAATAAATAATTAATTAAACAATTTAATTAATTCTAATTAATTCAATATCAAATATTAAATTAATTTAACACTAATTCCACCATCATGAATCCCTATTCATGAATTTAATATTTAAATCATATATAAATATTATTTGATTCTCCAATTTCGTTTAATTCCGAAAATTAAACGTGTAATTATATAACATATAATTACTAATTCCCTTAATTCTAATTTGAAAGTTTCAAATTAACTTATCACGTTACTATAAGGTTAATTCATTTATGAGCTAGTAGGGGGACTTCGTGGACCTATAGATCATGGGCTCCAACGATCCAAGATTAATTGGCTAAACTCTTTACACCGAAATAACCCTCATTCGTTAACTACTGGGTCACTCCACTAAAGCCTAGAGTTGCACTCCCCTCACTGTGGATATATTATGTCCACTCGATATAACCATGATTAGTAAGTTAACCCTTCACAGGTTGTTCGTAATAACGGCTGGGTCAAATGGCTGTTTTACTCCGGAGATTACCTCTTGTTCCTTAAGTCCCACTGATTCTTTAATGAACGATTGGTTTGAGATCTGATCAACAAACCGAGTCCTTCTTGGGCCAATGAGAGAGTGGGGCCCCTTGTTCAAGACCCGGAGTTAGCACTTAAGGGAACGACCTCTCTACTATCCCTAAAAGCGGGTAGGAGTGAATTCCATCTTGCACCCTATGTCCCAGTTATATACCCGGTTTTACTCATGAAATGGAGATCTATTGAGCCGGTGTTGTTGAGCCAACTTTCACCTATGCAAATCTAAGCATAATCCGAATAAACAGGAGTTTATAGTTAACTCAGGATTAAGGTCAAGTTACCTAGATCATCGCTTTGAAATAGTCAGTCTTAAATAGTAAAAGTGTTATAAAGTAAAAGTGACTTGTTTTGTGGTCCGATAGTTAACTCAGGATTAAGGTCAAGTTACCTAGATCATCGCTTTGAAATAGTCAGTCTTAAATAGTAAAAGTGTTATTGTTTATATTCAATAACAACTTATTGAATTTTTAGAATAAGTTTTATTGTTTATAAACCACGAGTTTTAGAATATAAAACCCAACAAATGCAACCAGAATAGCTAGCTTGGAAAGAGAACACCAAGAGGATGCATTTGAGTCTTGCAACTTTATAATGATCTAGCCACGAGATGATTTTTCACGAAAGACTCTTTGGATATGTTAGATAGAAAATAATCTCCTCCAACATGCCATAGTGAAACAACAATGAAAAAGGTAATTGCTGAAGATCTTCACTTAGCAGCCTGACATAATGGACAAACTGAAGGAGAAAAATAATGCGAAGGAAGCTTCCGTTGAAGAGTTGAGGAGCAATTTAACGATCTAAAAATCATGGCCCAAATAAAAATATTAATTCTTTTTGGACTATAAGTCTTCCATAAGCCCTTGTAGATTTCCTTTCCAATTACTTTCGTAGCAGCTAAGAATTTTGCCAAAGATTTGACCGAATATCTGCCAGAAGGGTTCAGAGCCCAAATGCGCGAACCATCACAAGACTCCACTTTCTTCCCTACAAATATTTGTAGAAGCTGCCCAAATTCTTGAATTTCAATTTCTTTCAACAATTTTCTGAAGGAAACCTCCCAAGAGGCCAAGAAAAGATTTTAGCGTCCCAACTTGAGGAGTGTTGATGGTTAGTCAATTCAAGACATTTCATGTTGCTGGGACCCTTCTATCTTTTCTCATATATGAATCGTTTTGTATCTTATCTTTGTCTCTTAACGGGTCATTGTTGCTTGGTTTTCTGCTTATATCTTTTCAGTTTGTTCTTTTGGTTTTGTCCTTCTCTTGAATTTGGTGTATTAACCTCTTCTTTTTTACATTTACTTGGTGACAATACTGTATCTTTTTCAAGAAAAAAAGAAAAAAAGAAAAAAAAGAAAAGAAAAAAGTAACTCACCTGAATATCTTCAACAATTTAACGAAGAAGTTCTTTGTTTATCTTCTAGTTCTCCCTCTAATCTTAATCTTATTCTTCTCTAATGATCGAACTTTGATGCACCACCAAACTTTTCTATTGTATTCTATTGACTATTGTTTTTCAAAGTCTTTAATGTTGTTTTTTGTATTATGTATTATTATCATTAACTTGACATTTTATGTTTTTTTAGTGGATTACACTTAGTATCTTTATGTTAAATTTACATGTATCTGAGGTGTCTATATATATATATATTAAATAATGTATTCACAACGTATTCGTATTCTAGTTTTTTTTTTTTTTTTTTTTTTAAGAAATTAACGCATCGTTGTATCCATATCCCGTATTCGTGTTTGTGCTATATAGCTTGTTATTCCAATCTTGGATAAATCCCCAGCAAGCTCCTACTTATGTGAGTGCTAATTATTTCATTGTTTTGTAGATGACAATTGATGAAGTTAAGCGCAGTGCTCAACACCAAGTGAATAGAGCATTGAAAGATCGTTCAAGGTTTGTGACTGAGTTTGTTGTCCTTTGTGGAACCTCTTATCTGTGTCCTAAAACATTCTTTTTTCTTAATGAAATTATCACATGCAATGTTTAAAAATGTGAAATAGCATTCACTCGTCTATTTTTGGTTTATCTTGTTGTTTTCCTCTCTTAAGGAAGGTAACTGCAAGGATGAAATATCTGTCGACATGTTGATATATTCCAATATAGTTCTATAATTAGGGATTTCCATTTTTGTAAATATTTTATGATATTTTCCTTTTCTATGCTTTGTACTCTTGTATATATTCATATCTTTGGTGAATGAATAAAGTATTTTGATTCTTTCTCAAACCTAAGAGTCTTACATGGTATCAGAGCTCTCTAAATAAACTTAGGGCTTTTGTGAACCTTAGGGTTTGAGAATTTAGAACCCATTTGTGATGCGTTTAGGGTTTTGTGGAGAGGTGAGTTTACACTTTTGCTCACAGTCGCCATCTTCGGTTCGTTCGCCGTCGTTAGTCGCCGCCGTCGCCGCGGGAAAAAAAAAAGGGCTGTTTTTTCGACACCGCCCATTCCAACGAGAATCCCAGCCATCGATCTACAAAACCCCAAAGTCCGGTTGCCATCTGACCAGCGCGTGAGGCTCACACGCCGATTGTTCCAGTTCGCTGTCCGTCCACGCGTTGGCGCGTGCGCCGCCATTTTTCGTCCGTCTTCAGTGGGTTTCCTCAGTAGTGTTGACTCTTCTTGGTGGTGTGTTTGTTTGGGATATATAGATATACTCACTGCTTGTGTAGACATCTCTTCGGTAAATTAGGGTTTGATTCTTTGCTGTCCGGTGTCTACTTTTTGAGGTAATGTCTGAGATTGTTCCTATGGTGTCAAAAGTAACTGAACACAAGTTGAATGGATCCAACTACTATTCATGAAGATTAAATCCAGGAGGTGGTGTTTGCTATTATTGTCATAAACTTGGCCATACGAAACGTAAATGCAGAAGATTACTAAATAAGGGTCCGAGGATGCCATCACCCTCTGCACATGTCGCCTTTACTTCTGATAATCTTGACAAATCAATTACGATTTCTGCAGGGGAGTTTGCTAAATTTTAGCAGTATCAAGAGTCATTGAGGGCATCATCTTCTACTCCCATTACGACCATCGCAGAGATAGGTAACATTTCTAAATGCCTTCTTTCCTCTACGTCAAAATGGGTCATTGACTCTGGTGCTACAGACCATATGTCAGGTAACCCTAGTTTATTCTCTACCCTTTGTACATCTACCTCTTCACCTAATGTCACTATAGCTGATGGAACCTCCACTCCTGTTTTAGGATCAGGAACTGTCCATCTCACTGAATCAATTTCTTTGTCATCAGTTTTAAATTTACCAAATTTCTCGTTTAATTTGATTTCGGTCAGTAAACTCACTCATGATCTTCATTGTTGTGTCTCCTTTTTTCCTGGTTATTGCTTATTTCAGGATCTTATGACGAAACAGACTATTGGTAAAGGATGGGAAGTTGGAGGTCTTTACATCTTTGAACCACAAACATCTACGGCCATCACATGCTCTAGCGTGTTGTCTCCCTTTGAAGAACATTGTCGTTTGGGTCATCCGTCTATCTCTGTGTTGAAGAGTCTTCGTCCACAAGTTCAACATTTGTCTTCTTTCGATTGTGAGTCATGTCAGTTTGCCAAATTTCATCGTTTGAGTTCGTATCCTCGAGTCAATAAACGAGCTACTGCTCCTTTTGAATTAGTCCATTCTGATGTTTGGGGTCCCTGTCCTGTTGAGTCCAAAGGAGGGTTTAGGTATTTTGTTACATTTGTCGATGACTATTCTCGTGTTATGTGGTTATATTTAATGAAAAGTCATTCTGAGTTACTTTCTCATTTTCGTAACTTCCATGCCGAAATTCAAACTCAGTTTAGTGGTATTCTTAAAATCCTACGGAGTGATAATGCTAAGGAATATTTCTCTCATACACTCAAGTCTTATTTAGATATCCATGGCATTCTTCATCAATCTTCTTGTGTTGATACTTCATCTCAAAATGGGGTTGCAGAATGAAAGAATCGTCATCTCCTTGAGACAGCCAGAGCTTTGATGTTTCAGATGCATGTTTCAAAATCCTTTTGGGCTGATGCTGTTTCCACAGCTTATTTCTTAATAAATCGCATGCCCTCTTCCATTCTTAAGGGTGAGATACCTTTTCGTACTTTATGCCCCAAGCAACATTTGTTTCCCATTCAACCCAGAATATTTAGTTGTACCTGCTTTGTTCGGGATGTTTGGCCTCAGCATACCAAGCTGGATCCAAAGTCCTTAAAATGTATTTTCCTTGGTTATTCTCGTGTCCAAAAGGGGTATCAGTGTTATTGTCCTAGTCTAAATAAATATTTAGTCTCTCCTGATATCACGTTTTTTGAACATACCCCATTTTTTTCATCACCGTCTTTCTCTTTGAATAAGAGTCAAGGGAGCATAAAGAGATATCTTCATGAAAGCATTTGATGAAAGACGTATAGATTATCTATGTAACAAGTTGGGCATGATTAACATATATGCTCCAACTTGAGGGGGAGTGTTATAATTCTATAATTAGGGTTTTCCATTCTTGTAAATATTTTGTGATATTTTCCTTTTCTATGCTTTGTACTCTTGTATATATTCATATCTTTGGTGAATGAATAAAGTATTCTGATTCTTTCTCAAACCTAAGCGTCTTACAGGTTCGATATTTGATATTAAATATCCATAGATATCTCCATCATCTTAGATATAAATGCCCGTAAAACATAAACAATGCCATCTATTTAGTCAAATATGAACAAGAATACTAGTAACATAACTTAGTTTGAGAGTAAAAACAACTTACTTATTAATCTAAATGATTGTATATATTTTGTGACTTACATAAATATCTATGGATATTGATATTTTATTGGTATATGATGAAAAATAGAGTAGGGAAAAGAAAATAGCACACCAAGAATTTACGTGGAAAACCCTAATTAGGGAGAAAAACCACGGGATAAGGGAATTATTATTAGAAAATTGATACAAAGGAATATAGCAGACCAACAGCTTAAATAGAGAACAGTGAAATCTTAGGGTACAATGAAAAAGACAAAATTTCCCCTAGAGCGCAAAATCCTAATTTCAATACTCCCCCTCAAGTTGGGGCGTAGATGTCAATAAGTTCCAACTTGCTCACACATGCGTCAAACAACTGTCTGGGAAGCCCCTTTGTTAGGACATCTGCAATTTGTTGATTAGAGGGAATATAAGGAACACAAATGTTGCCACTATCGAGTCTTTCCTTGATAAAATGTCGGTTAATCTCCACATGCTTTGTTCTGTCATGTTGAACAGGGTTGTTTGCTATGCTTATGGCTGCTTTATTATCACAGTAGAGTTTCATTGGACTGGTATGCTCTTGATCAAGGTCTTTCAAAACTTTTTCAAGCCAGATCTCTTCACAGATTCCCAGACTCATGGCCCTGTATTCTGCCTCAGCACTGGTTCTAGCAACGACACCTTTTTTGCTTCTCCATGTAACAAGATTGCCCCACACAAAGGTACAATACCTTGATGTTGATTTTCTGTCTACTACAGATCCAGCCCAATCAGCATCGGGGTAAGCTTCGATACATCGTTTTTCAGTTTTCCTGAACATCAAGCCTTTCCCTGGAGAGGTTTTCAGATATCTTAAAATGCGCTCTACTGCCCTCACATGTTCTTCGTATGGTGACTGCATGAACTGACTTACCATTCTTACTGCATAAGAGATGTTGGGTCTAGTATGAGATAGATATATTAATTTCCCAACAAGTCGCTGATATCTTTCTTTGCTCACTGGTACACTTTTACTCATATTACTTAACTTTGCATTTGCTTCTATAGGGGTATCAACTGGTTTGCACCCCGTCATACCTGTTTCCTTGAACAAGTCCTGAGTATACTTCCGTTGAGAAACTGAAATTCCTTCTCTTGATCGAGTTACTTCCATTCCGAGAAAGTATCTTAGTTTTCCAGGGTCTTTGATCTCGAATTCTTCAGCCATCTTTGCCTTCAATCGGTCAATCTCTAAGGTATCATCACCTGAAATAATAATGTCATCAACATAAACAATCAAAACGGCGATTTTTCTGGATACAGACCTTTTAGTAAACAGAGTATGATCAGAATGACCCTGTTTATATCCTTACGACTTTACAAACATAGTAAATCTGCCAAACCAAGCCCTTGGTGATTGTTTTAGCCCATATAAGGACTTTCTCAATCTGCAAACTTGGTGATCAAACTGTTTCTCAAATCCTGGGGGAGGACTCATATAGACTTCTTCCTCCAGTTCTCCATTGAGAAAGACATTCTTCACATCAAGTTGGTGAATGGGCCAATCCTTATTAACTGCAATAGAAAGGAGGACCCGAACTGTGTTTAGCTTTGCAATTGGCGAAAAGGTCTCTGAATAATCAACCCTAAACGTCTGAGTAAAACCTCTGGCCACTAATCTGGCTTTGTATCTGTCAACCGTTCCATCGGGCTTATACTTTATTGTGAACACCCATTTACATCCGACTGCTTTATGACCATTTGGAAGATTGACTTGATCCCACGTATGATTTTTCTCGAGAGTTCTCATTTCTTCCATAACTGTGGCTTTCCAACGCTCTGTGTATATTGTTTGGTATCACCACTGTGTCTAGGTTTGTAGTGAGGGCCTTGAACTCAGGAGATAAATTACTATAGGACAAGTAACTCTGCAACGGATATTTAGTACATGATCTCGTACCTTTCCTTAGGGCAATCGGAAGATCAAGGGATTCATCTCTATCTTTATTTTCTTCTGACATACTGCATTCTCCCTCCGGTTCTGTTATTTTCCCACTCTCAACATTTTTTCCAGCGGGAATAAGAGAAGCTTCTTTTCCAGGTTCAACCATGTCCTCAAGAGACAGACTCATCTGTCTCTGCACCATCATCGACCTCAATCACATCCTTGCTGGCATTATCTTCCCTGCTTTTACTCTCAACATTTTCAACACAAGCATCAGTTTTATCACATTTATTATCATGATCAGGGATAGGACTACTAGTACCTGGAACTGATCTCTGTTCAGACTCATGAACTGGAGCTGGAGAGATAACAGGCGGCGCTATTTCCTTCCTGAGATTCTTTCTATAGTATGTGATCCAAGGGACTTGTTTGGTTGGGAGGATAGATGCGTTGGTACTGATACTGACATCAAGGATGAGTTCAGGTTCAGGTAAAGTAGAAAGGCTGGGACCCCAATTGGTTTCTTCACTGGAATGCTCCCCCTGAAGAGAACCATTGGGAAAAAATGGATGATCTTCAAAGAATGTCACATCCATAGAGACAGTATTTTCTGGAAGGAGGGTGATAACACTTGTACCCACGCTGATGTAGAGGGTACCCTACAAAAACGCATTTTTGTGCCCGAGGGGTAAACTTGGTACGGTTAGGTCCGTGTGTATGGACGAACACCACACAGCCAAAGACACGAAGGGGTACATCAGAAAGAAGTCTAGAATTTAGGTAAGACTCTTTGAAGAAATCTAATGGGGTTTGGAATTTTAGGACCCGGGATGGCATGCGGTTTATTAGATGGGCTGCTGTCAAGATAGCATCACCCCACAAATAAGAGGGAAGAGAGGTTGACAACATAAGAGAGCGGGCAACTTCAACAAGGTTACGGTTTTTCCGTTCGACCACTCCATTTTGTTAAGGAGTGTATGCACAGGAACTCTGATGGACACCACCTTTGGAGATAAGGAATTCGTGTAAGGCGTTACTAAGGTATTCTCGACCATTATCACTCCTGAGAATAGCGATTTTAGCGTTGAACTGGGTTTCTATAGAATTGTAAAATTGTTGGAAAACTGAAGTGACTTCTGATTTATCTGTCAGAAGGAAAACCTAGGTTAGTCGAGTATGATCGTCAATAAAAGTTACAAACCAATGCTTCCCAGTTATGGTAGTGACTGGTGAAGGACCTCAGACATCGTTATGGAACAGAGTAAATGGTTTAGAGGGCTTATAGGGCTGAGAAGAGAAAGAAACACGAGGCTGTTTGGCCTGGACACACACATCACATTTCAATTTAGAAATATTAATGTTGCGAAAAAGATGAGGAAACAAATAGTTCATATACTGGAAATTAGGATGGCCAAGGCGATAATGCCACAACATATAATCAGTTTCAGAAATGGAAAAATGAGAAGAAAACAAACTAGTCCTATCACATATCCTAAAGGAAGCTTCTTCAGTAAGGAAATAGAGTCCCCTGTCATGCCGGGCAGTGCCAATCATCATCCCCGAGGTCAGATCCTGAAAAACAACATCATCAGGTGAAAAACTAACACGACACTTCAAATCTCTTGTAAGTTTACTAATAGATAACAGATTGTAAGACACTTTTGGCACATGCAACACATCTTGGAGTATTAGGCCGGCAAAGGGTGACACCCGTCCTATTCCAGCAACGGGAGCAAAGGACCCATCTGCAATTTTGATTCTTTCATTTCCAGCACCAGGTTGATAAGATAAAAATTGATCAGAAGAACCAATCTGTGGCTCCTGAGTCTAATATCCACGGTTTATTACCAGTTATACTCGCAAGGCCAAAAGAGTGAAAAGTACCTGTATGGGCGATTGCACTTACACCCACTGTAGTAGTGCTCTGAGTAGTTTCCTGGTTCTGAGTCTGAGTATCTCCGGTAACAGATTCACCTACAAGAGCTCGACTTGGCTGTCATTTCTTACCATTTGACGGTCAGCCGTGAAGTTTCCAGCACTGATCTTTAGTGTGCCAGGGTTTTTTGCAATGTTCGCACACTGGGGGCGACTTACTGTTCTGTTTATCTTGTACAGGGCCTGATGTTTTGAAAGCAGCGGAATCTGTTGGTGTTACAGGTGTACTATTCATGGCCTTCGACCTATCTTCCTCCAGGCGAACTTCAGAACAGACTTCCATTAGGAATGGTATAGGTCTGGTCCCCAATATACGACTGTGCACTGTATCACATTTAGAGTTGAGTCCTGCAAGAAAGTCATACACGCGATTCGTTTCTTTAGACTGATAATGTAACACTCCACCACAAGGACAGTTCCAAATCATTTCACGGCACAAATCCATCTCTTGCCACAACAGAGATAACTTGTTAAATTAAGCAGTAACGTCCATCGTTCCCTGTTTGCATTCATGGACCTGCTTACGTAGAGTATATAAACGTGAGGCATTCTGTCTCTTGGAATAGAGTTTCTGGGCTACCTCCCAAATATCACGGGCTGTAGCTGCATACAATAAAGGTTTTCCAACCCGAGATTCCATACTGCCAATCAAAATTGATCTCAACAAAGAATTCTCTCCTTTCCACATTCGCTCTTGGGGATCACCGATCCTTGGTTTTGGTATTTCACCTATCAGATATCCAAATTTGTGACGGCCTTCAAGAGCCATTTTAATAGATTGGGACCAAGAGAAGTAATTATCAACATTCAACTTTTCCCCTATGATAATTCCAGAAGAATTGCCTATAGTTCAAGAACATAAATTTGACGGGTAAGTAGGGAACGAAGTTACCGAGTTTTCAGGGTATGGATTTAGATTGATTGGATCTTGGATTTCGATCCCATGGCTTCCCCAATAGCAGCAAGCTGCTGCTGAAACATCTCGTTCTGTCGTTTAATCTGCAACTGCAACTGGCTTGATCTTGGATTATATTTCCTTGGTCCTGGTGGTATGATGAAGACTCACCCCCTCCAAACTCATCCATGATCGGCGAAAACTGCCCCATTCGGTTGCTCATACCTGGCTGGAAAATACCCAAACTTCTTCCATCTGGACTTCACGGAAGTGGGGAAGAAGGGTTTGGAAGTATTTGTCAATGGGTTTTTGGATAACAGTGGTTATATCTGGGTTATTGGTTTGGGATTCTCCTGTTGGATTTTCCTCAATGGTGGCCAGGGTTTCGTCTCCATGCTCTGATACCATGATGAAAAATAGAGTAGGGAAAAGAAAACAGCACACCAAGAATTTACGTGGAAAACTCTAATTAGGGAGAAAAACCACGGGACAAGAGAATTATTATTAGAAAACTGATACAAAGGAATACAGCAGATCAACAGCTTAAATAGAGAACAAGAAAACCCTAGGGTACAATGAAAAAGACAAAATTGCCCCTGGAACGCAAAACCTTAATTTCAACAGTATATCTATTGATATATATGTAAAATTAAAATATATCGACATTGATATTTTAATCCTTTGGTAATTGTATCTTTGGGCATTTGTCTCTTTTCATTATATCATTTTTTTTAAAAGAAAATTAAATTTACTATAACCAATCGACTTAAACTTTTAAGATTTAGTAGGTAAAATTACCATGAAGGTTTTTAAGAAATTCCTTAAGAGGAAAATCTGTCCCCTACAAAAATGAAAACCATCCGGTAAACCCTCAAAGCTCAACCTAAAGATCAAAGAGATTAAAAAAAAAAATGAAAAGCTCGCACAAAGAAGTTGAGCATCTCTCCAACAAACGGAAAAAGGCCAACCCCAACTTCTAGCTTACAACTTCCGTAAAACTACAAAACTCACCCAAAGAAATTGACCTTTTGCTCTGTTTGGTACTCTTTCCATATATAAATGAAAAAAGGTGTTTTAAAATTTATTTCTTTTTGTTCCTTGTTTTGAAAAAATAGACTTACGTTTTTTGTTTCTGTTTCAAAAAAAGAAAAAAAAAAGACTTATGTAACTTTAAATAGGTGTACTTTTTTTTTTTAAAAAAAGAAAATGGAAACAATACTCTTCATTAATAATGAATGAGTCTAATGCCAAAAAAAAAAAAAAAAACTGCAAACTTGTCAAAACAAGGGTAGAACCATAATATGAAACATAGACTAAACTTTTGAAGAAGCAGTTAAAACATTCGAGCTAAACAAATAACTTTAGTTGAATAAACAACAAAGTGTTTTGATAGAGAACAACATGATGAGGTTTTGACTTGAGCAATCTCATAATGATAAAAAAAGGAAGTGGTCTGTCTTAAAATATACGTTAATTTCTCTCAAACCAAATTTCTGAAAGGAGAGCTTTCACCGAATTAACCCATAAAGTTGTACCTGAACTTATAATGAAGGGCTAACTAAAATTTGAATGACGATGGACTTGATATCATTGCTCCAAACCCAATGAAGCTTAAATGAAGAAAAAAGCTTCTTCTTACATTTCATCGAATAATCATCTGTCTTCAATCAAGAACTCCAAAAGCTCTCTCAGATGATGACAATTTTAAGTGGAGAAATTTTATTGGCTTTTGCTTTAGCATCGAAGATGAAGAAGATGTGATTCTTGAAAGGTTCTCTACGGAAGCTAATTATTTTGTTATTGGTCCTCTGATTACGGTTTTGAGTGAGATCGATTGAGAAGTCTTTTTTGGGTTTATTTTTGTGATAGAGAAGTTCATCTTTTGGTGGCAATATTGGATCTTGTCTCGGATTTACTTCTTTAATCGAAATAACTTTATTCAAAGTGTAGGAGGTTGGTTTGGCCATATGTCGTTGAACGAGTTTATTTTATTCCTCGTTTGCTTCATTTTTCTTTTTAAAACTCGAGGATGAGTTTTCTTTTTGAAGGGGCAGAATGATGTAGGAAGAATGAAGTTAATTGGGTAATATTCTAAGTTAATTCCTTTTTTACCCCCATTTGTAATAAACTCTATAAATAGGAGTTTTCCCCTCTGGTATGAAACATATTATTCATTCTAATAAAAGATTCACAGTCTTGATTCTTGGAGGATTACTCCTTGAGACTTTTAGCCCACATCAGATATGTTCAGTAGATGAAGGAGTAAAACTTACAGTATTAATCTGAACAGCGGATCTTTCCACTGAATTTTGGAATAAGCTTTCCATGACTTCACCATAATGATCTTCTGAAAGATGAGAATCTTGAGTCGCAGTCAAAGATTGATAATCCTCCTCCTCACTACTTACACTTGCAGTTGAATCATCTTTTGAATCTAGTGAAGGAGAGTGATTTTTTTGGAGTAGCAGGGCAAAGGGCAGTTCCTCTAAATTTGACAGAAGAACCTGGCAAAAAGATGATTGTTTCTTTGATTCCTTGAGAGGGGTGATCCGAAATTGCTGACTGCTTTGAGAATAATCCCCCTATCTGAGCATTAACGCAACTTACTTCAACGACATCATTGTTGATTTTTTTAAGCTGGGAGAACTTTGGAGAAGCTTTTGTCTTCAATAATGTAAAGGAAGTGGTGGAGTTAAAGATCCAATTGGATCTTTTTTTTTTCCATCAAAACTAAAGTCTGACTTTTCCTCTTCCAAGCCTTGATTAAAATCTGATCTTCCCTCTTCTATTTTGTTGAGCTGTGATGTATTGTCCTTTTATTTTGTTGAGCTGTGATGTATTGTCCTTTTATTTTGTTGAGTTATATTTGCTCTTTTTTCTCCTTTTGGATTGCTTTGTCAGTTGAATAGTTTCTTGGACATGATTAGGATGTTTAGAGGTATTAACCTAGTTGAGTTTCCCGGGTACACTCCCTGTTCTTTGGGTTCCTTCTGTTTTATTGTATCTCTATATTATACTTTAAGCATTAGTCTCTTTTCATTAACTCAATGAATGAGGTTCCGTTTAAAAAAATAAGAGGATTTTTTGAACAACTTAATTCTTGGGTTCATTAATGAAAGTATTGATGGAAACAATTTTCCCTTTCAAGAGTCAAATATTCGATATATTGGTGATGCTCGATGTTCAGAAATGTTTCTATCCGAATGGCTTAACTTTTTTTTCTTTTAATATATTACCTTCATTTCGTTTTAAAACTCGAGGACAAGTTTTTTCTTTTTGGCTGGATAGAATATGTTGTAATAGGATTGAGATAATTTGAGAAATTCAAATTAATCTTGGTTAATCCTTGATTATTTACATTTTGTCATATCTTACATTTAATTCTCTATAAATAGATGATTCTTCTCTTGTGTTAAATAACTTTGGATTCATAATAAAGACTTTATTGTACTCTTGGAGAGGATTCTCCTTTTATCTCTTTAGGCTACATCAAAATGGAATATATTGTACATTACCAATTCTAAGAACATATAAATGCCAAAACGTGTTTTGATTTATGATCGAACATTGTTAGCTATGATATCATGGGAGTATTCATAGGAAGAATCCATATTATTCTACATCTCAATGCTCAATTAAATGCAAAAACATATTTGCAAGCTCCAAAATTATATACATATATACATATATTTTTTTTTATGAGAAACATTCATTCAGAATTTCATTTTTTCTGGTAAAAGAAATATTTCATTGATAAGAGAATGCCAAACACCTAAAAGCGATTACTGAAGACAGTGCCAATTATGGACTAAGAAAGATAGGCTATAATAAGAGAAAGGACGCTTTATTTTACACCCTAAAAAAGCAGTAGATAAAACTAACTCCAAAAGAACTGATGACTGTAGTAAGTACTATGCATGTGACAAAAAGGGTGGAAAAAACTTCCATTTAACCAGCGAACATAACTGAAGCTAATTAAGTTTTGTGTCGAATTATAGATTGAGAATTTATAAGGATGTCTAATTCAAATGCTGCTGAATTTTCTAGATGCAAGTTCTTATATAAAAGAATTGTCTAGACGCAAGTTATCTTATAGATGCTTCGGACAATTTTGTAAACTTTATCTCATGTAATGTTTATCTGCTTTGTAGGTTTCTGCTGGATTTGGATATTGCAGCTCCTAAGATTACAATTCCTGCGGAGTTTGATCTTGATGATATCAATTCGATAAAGCTTCTGATTGATTTCGGTAATTTGTTGATTCGAACACAGGTTGGTTACTCCTATTTAAAGAATAGAAGGGTGAAAATTTATTTTTCTGATATTTTGTTACATCTCTGCTTCTGCTCTTGTTTCAGTATTGTCTAAACTTTTAAATTAAGAGACTACATAATGCATTTGCGATAACAAAGTATCCGATTACTATTACAATTTAGTGTAAGACAAGACACACCACTAAATAATAATTAAATGGATAAGAGATGTAAATTTGCTTAAGAATTTTAATCCAAGAAAATCTCCCTCAATACAACAAGAGAGCTCAATCTACAGGGAGCCTTTTTATTTTTATATATATATGTATACACACACACAAAAGAAACAACGTCAATGAAAAGGACTAAATGTTTAAGATATGCACACTCTCACAAGGAGAGAAAAAGAAAAGATATGAACAACAAATACAACCAAATAGAGAAACTTTCAAACAACTTCGGCCTACCAGCCTCCTCTAGCTTCTTTAAAGACAAAATCTACTTCAAAATTACCAAGGAACCCCAAAAAAAGGATCAGCAACCAATATAGAGCAAACTGACAACTCTTTAAAGATGCATGAACTAAAAATCCGATGAAAGAAGCTTTTGAACAGAATTTTCTCATATAACCAACCAGCAAAGAAAAGAAAACCAAGAAACAAAGGATTGATTATTTTAACCCAAACAGCAATCAACTCATTTAAAGACCATGTCATGGTTGTTCTCAATACTTTTGGAGAGAATAATGATCTTATTATTTAATTAGGATAAAGATACATATATATAGGCAACTAAGAAACACTAATCTAGGGGATAAAAAATTACAATAAAGGACAACTATTTTTTTTTTTTTAAAAGGAACCGAGTCTCTTGTAAAAGGGTCTATGGATCAAGGGACGCACCCGAACATCTCAATTAGGTTGACACCTCCTTATCATCCTCATTATTTCCTTACAATCTATCTCAATATGGTAGAATAAAAACACAGCAATATAGCTAAGAGAATAACATTATCTGGGCTAGGGAAAACAACAACTACACCCTTACAAGATATGGATTGTAAACAAATAAACGAATTTGAAACTCTTGCTTGAGAAAAGAGCTCCAATTTAAACTTATGTCTTGTTCTGAGGAGGCATTAAGCTTTGCATCTTCAAAACGATTTTGCCAATGAGTTGCCTTTTTTTTTTTTTTTTTTTTTTTTAAAAGGAAACAACCTTTATTAATCAATAAATATAGTACAAGAGATGAGTACTTTGATAATAAAGGCGAATACAAAGAAACCAAATAGGAAACCAAAGGATTAGTAGGTGCACCCGGGCATCTCAACTAGGTTGACACCCCCATAGCACCCTCATCATATCCAACATAGAGAAAAAGCCATCGAAGGCTAATAGAAGAGCACTCTAATGAGACAATACAAGGAAAATCTTGCAACCGGACAAAGTATAGAACTAAGCTACAGAAATCTAAATTACATCAAGAAGTTAAGAAAATTAAGAATACTAATTAAAGAGAAGCTGCGGTCTCTATCGCCGATGCTTCGATTAGTCTTCCATTTGAAAGAAAGGCTGCCAATTTAAACTTATGTCTTGCAAGGAGTAGGCTTCAAAGCAATTAGAAAGGGAGCACCAAAGAGAGGCATTGAGTTTTGCCGCCTCAAAGCGAGTAAACCAAGGAGTTTCCTTCCCATTGAACACTCTTTGATTTCTTTCAAACCAGATTTCAACCAGCATTGCTTTTATCCCATTAATCCATAGTAAATTGGAGTATTTCTTTAGAATAGGACCTGAAAGTAATTGTTGTACATTGCTTCTAAAAGAAATATCAAAGACCCAAGAAGTGTTGAAACAATTAAGGAATTCTTTCCAGCAGTTGAAGGCAAAACAACAGTCGAATAAGTGTTGAAGGTCTTCTTCAGCTGATTTACAAAGGACACACCAATTGGGGGAGATAGAATAGCAAGGCAGCTTTTTTTGCAGCACCGAGGAACAATTTAGGGTTCCAAACAGCATTATCCAAACTGATCCAAACTGTTATATTAACTCTTCGAGGGCTATTGGACTTCCATAGGCTCTTGTGAAGGCTGGTTGAAATTGGGGTGGTCTCAGAAAGGTGATTAACCAGTGATTTTACTGAGAAAGAGCCATTTTTTTCAAGGGACCAAATGCAAGTGTTTTCCCTATTGGATAATTTTTGCTTAACCAATATTGTTAGTAGGGATTGGAACTCTAAAATCTCATCATCTTTTAGGTCTCTTCTGAAGTTTAGAGTCCATGAGGAGGTGTGATAGTCCCAAAAGTGTGATATTGAACCGTTGGGAAGTGATGTTAAGCCAAAAAGGGAAGGAAATCTGTCCTTTAACGGAAAAGAATCCAGCCAAGGGTCTTGCCAAAATGCAATTCTGGTTCCATTCCCCACTTTAAAGTCTGCCAACTTCTCAATATTCAGCCAAGATCTTGAAATATTTGTCCAAGGGCTTCGAAGACTACAATGGACCTTGCCAGAAGTGTGCCAACCAAATTGACTGCTACCATGGATACTCAAAATAACTTGACTCCAAAGGGAGGGTTGCTCTTTTAGGAACCTCCAACCCCATTTGGCTAGTAAGGCCACGTTTTTAGCTTTTAAACCTCCAATTTCGAGTCCCACATCTGCTTGTTTCTTAGAGACTATCTCCCACTTTGCTAAATGATTTATCTTTCCCCCTTTAAAGCCTTCCCAAAAAAAGTTTCTGATGATTCTTTCAATGGCTGGAATCACTTTTTTAGGCATAAAAAAGAGGACATGTAGTAGGTTGGGAGGTTGGCAAGGACTGAGTTGCACAAGGTAGCTCTTCCCCCTTTTGATAAGTTGTATCTTCTCCACTTGTCAAGTTTTTTGTGAACTTTATCAATGACCGGCTGCCAAAATAACAATTTCTTTGGGTGCCCCCAAGAGGAAGACCCAAATATATGAAAGGAAGGTGTGTTAATTGGCAATTCAGCCTTGAAGCTACTGCCCTCAACTTAGAATCTTCAATATTTAACCCACAAATGGCAGATTTTTTCCAATTAACTTTCTGCCCCGAGCACCACTCAAACAAAGTAATAGATTTTTTAAGATTGTCTAGCATGTCATCGTCATACTTGCAAAAGAGTAGAGTATCATCAGCAAACTGGAGAATAGAGAGATGAACCTTGTTTTTCCCAACCACAAAGCCTTCAAACAGCCCTTTTTCTTGGATTCTGGCAACCAAAATACTAAGCAAGTCGCTAACCAAAAGAAAAAGGAAGGGGGATAGGGGGTCCCCTGGTCAAATTCCCCTTGTAGCCTTAATCCTTCCTCTTGGCCTTCCATTAATGATGATGGAAAACATTGGATTAGTGATACAACCCAAAATCCAAGATATCCACTTGGGTGGAAGTTCCTTTCTTTAAGGGTTTTTTCAAGAAAATCCCAATCCACTCTATCAAAAGCCTTTTCAAGGTCAAGCTTTAAAACCCAACCCTTTTTCTTCTTATTTATGTAGTTTTCTAATGCCTAATTAGCTATTAAGACCGGATTAAGGATTTGTCTCCCTTCAATGAAAGCACTTTGAGTTTGACTTATAAGGCTAGGCATTACTTTCTTGAGTCTTTCTGCAAGTACTTTAGCTATAATCTTATAGATTATAGTAGATAGGCTAATAGGTCTGAAGTCTTTCACTAAAACTGCTTCTGATTTCTTCTGGATTAGGCAAATAAAATTTTCTTTGATGCAAGAGTTGAGCTTTCCATTGCGGTAAAAATCATCAAATATACTCTTTATATTGTCCTTTAGTAAATCCCAAAATTTTAGGATAAATTCAATGGTGAATCCATCCGATCCTGGAGCTTTGTTTCTCCCAACATCTTTACTGCTTCTTTAATTTTTGCCAAATTAAATATGGAAATCAGCCCCATATTCTGATCTGAAGAGACTCTTGGCCAGCTCAAATTCTGAGGTATATATCTTGATCCTTGACTTTTTGAGTAGAGATTACCCTAAAAGTCAATAATTAGGGTTTCTACTTCTCTGAAAGTCTTTGTAGCTTTCCCTTAGTCATTGACTAACTCTGTTATTAGGTTTTTCCTTTTCTTGGCTGCAAGAAAACGATGGAAAAAGGCTGTATTTTCATCACCCAATTGTAACCAATTCAATTTGCTCTTTTGAATAAGATCTCTTTCTTCTGTTTGGTAGATGGAAATTAAATCTGCTTTTAGGGAGATTCTTAAATCCTCCTCAAGAGAGGGTTCCTCTTGAGACTCCATGATCATATCTCTTCTTCAAATTTCTTCTAGTAATGCCTCTTCATTAGCTTTCTGCTGCTTGGTTTTTTCAGCATACCATTTTTTAAGGGCTTGTTTCAATTTTCTGAATCTGATTGAGAAACTAAAATCAGCCCACCCTTGCTGAATTTCCAGACTTAGAGATCGTTCAATAATTCTGCAACACTCCTTATCAAGTAGCCAACTATTACAAAATCTAAAAGGGGAGGGGCCCCATTCAACAGCTCCAGCTTCAAACAATAGAGGAAAATGATCAGAAATTGGTCTAGCTTGTCGAATTTTCAAACATATCATCCTAATTACTTGTGATGAAGAATCTGTCAATGAGTGACCTTGAGACTGTTTCTTCTTCTCGTGACCAAGAGAATCTTCCATTTGACATAGGAATTTCAGGTAGGTTTGTATTTCTAATGAAATTATTAAATTGTCTGATTTCTCTAGTTGCTCTTCTTACTGGAAATCTTTCTTATCTTCTTCGGATACAGTTAAAATCCCCACCAATACACCAAGTACTATCACATCTTTCTGCTAATGAGGTTAATTCAACCCACAAATTTCTTCTTTCACTAGGGTTGTTTGGTTCGTATACATTGGAAATCCAGCATAATTTCTTACAAATGGTGCTGCACTTTAATGTTAATGAGAATTCTGCCTTGAAGACCTCCAAATCTACAATTTTGCTTTCATCCACACTTCCGATAATATTGTTTGGTCCAATGAGTTTCTTTATTATGGAATATTCTTTGATTTCTCTCGAACCACACTTTCGATAATATTGCTTTGATTGCATTACTCCATAGCACTCTTTGGACCTGCTTTCAGCTTAGGTCCAATTAGAATCTGCAATGTATTCTCACGGGAGGACCTGTCAAATACCCATCTGATGCCAAAAATATTAAAAAGATTCTGCCAGCAGTTAATAGTGTAAGAGCATTCAAATAACAGATGCTGCTGGGTTTCATTATTTGCCGTACAAAGGGAGCAAATTGAAGGATACAAACAGTGTGTGGGGAGTTTTCTTTGAAGTGTTTTTGGACAATTTAAGGATCCAAAAATCATAATCCAAATTGTGATATTGACCCGGCGTGGACTCTTGGTCTTCCAAATTGCCTTTTCTAAGTCTTCTTCTAGTGGGGGTGAGATTTGGAGATGATTAACCAATGATTTGACCGAAAAAGTACCCTCTGATTCTAGCGACCAAATTCGAGAATCGGGGCAGTCTATCACCTTTTTCCTTGAGATCCGCCCAATAAATAAAGGACAACTATTCTTAATTTTAATATAAACACATATTATTACACTCCCCGTCAAGCTGGAGCAAATATGTCAATCATGCCCAGCTTGTTGCACAGGTAGCTTATTCTTGCTCCGTTTACTGCTTTAGTAAGGTTATCTACCAATTGTTCTCCAGTCTTCACACATCCTGTAGATATCTATCCTTGTGTTTTCTCGCGAATAAAATGACAATCCACTTCAATATGTTTAGTTCATTCATGAAATACTAGGTTGGATGCAATGTGGAGAGCAGTTTGATTATCACACCATAGTTTAGCTGGCACAGTAACATTGAAGCCCATCTCAGATAAAAGTTGATGTATCCACACTATTTAATGCATAGGTTGTGCCATAGCTCTATATTTTGACTTAGCACTCGAACGTGAAACTAACATTCTGTTTATTACTTTTCCACGACACCAAGTTTCCTCCTACAAACACACAATATCCAGAGGTCGATCTCCTATCTTCTCGAGATCTAGCCCAATTAGCATCTGAAAAACATTCAACCCTTGTATGACTATGATTATTATATAAGATCTCACGTCCAAGTGAAACTTTTAGATAACATAGGATTTAACTGCAACCAATGATCCACAGTCCGGGATGACATAAACCGACTCACGATACTTACAGAATAAGCAATGTTAGGTCGTCACTGTTAAATAGTTCAACTTTCCAACCAATCATCTATATCTCTCAGGATCTTTAAACAATTCTCCTTAGCAAGTTGCAAATTTGGTATCATCGGAGTACTACATGGTTTGCCTCCTAGTTTACCTGTCTCAAACAACAAATCAAGTACATATTTTCGTTGGGACAAGTAAATGCCTTTCTTGCTTCTCATTACTTCAATACCCAAGAAATACTTCAATTGCCCCAAATCTTTGGTATGAAATTGAACTTGGAGAAAAGTCTTGAGAGAAGATATACCTGATACATCATTTCCAATGATAACAATATCATCAATATATACAACAAACTAAGTAATACCAAGATCATCGATAGAATATAGAATGATTAGACGTACTTTTTTTCATACCAAAACATTTGAGTGCTTGATTAAATGTACCAAATCATGCATGAGGACTTTGTTTTAATCCATACAAAGATTTTCGAAGGTGACACACTTATCACTCTCCCCTTGAGCAACAAACCCAGGTGGTTGGTCCATGTAAACTTCTTCCTGAAAATCACCATGCAGGAAAGCATTCTTAATGTCGAGTTGATGCAAAGGCCAATTGTGAGTAGCAACCACGGAAATAAATAGTCGAATGGAAGTTAATTTAGCAACAGGAGAAAATCAGAATAATCAGTCCCATAGATTTGGGCATAACCTTTGATAACAAGATGATCTTTCAACCGTGCCACTGTTCCATCGGGATTGACCTTTATAAGAAACACCCATTTACACCCAATAGCCTTCTTTCCAACCAAATGCGAAACCAGGTCTGAAGTACCATTATCATCCAAAGCAGTCATCTCCTCAATCATTGTACTACGCCACCTGGGATGAGATAAAGCTTCATGAACTGAGGTGAAATCAAGAGATGTAATAAATGAATAAGTGGGAGAAGACAACTAGTTATTTGAAACAAATGAAGAAATAGGGTAAGTATAAGTGCGTTTACCTTTTTGAAGGGTAATGGGAAGATCATCACTTGGTCCCGGATCAGATGTCGAAGAAGCCAGTGGTGGAGGACATGTGTCTGAAGGTGGCTGTGGAGGACGCCTAGAGTAGACTCGAGTAATCGAAGGGCCAAAAGGAAGAGACACGGAGGAAGGTGGAGGAGAGGATGATTTACCTATCATATGAGCGGTGGCACTAGAGTTTATGACCCATTTGGTAGATGACGTAAGAAGGCATTTTGTATTATATGTCTTGGCAATGGTGAAAATAGGATTCGATGAAGAAGATGCCTGCAAGGATTCTTGGAACACTTGCAATTTAGCAAAGTTGTCAGTAGAGATAGTAATAGACTTCTTAGTCATATCATTGGTGGAAGCTATCTGAGCATGTTGAGATCGTTGAGTCTTATACAATAACTTTCGACAATCACGTTTCAGAGGTCTGGCTTACGACAATAGTGATTGACGATCTCCTAAGAATCTGATTTTCGGTTATCATAACTAGGTTTCTGAAAATTGTTAGTCATCCTTGAAGTACCCTGAGAGTTATTATTATTCCTACTTATAAGAGCACTGTTAGGTTGAGAAATAGACGAATCGGATTGAGAATTCTCAATCTAAAGAATAGATTGAAGGCTTCCTCCAATGATGGAATTTCAAAATCAGAATGAAATTGTGTTTCAGCCATTCCAAACTCAGGTAAAAGTCTATTAAAAAATATCATAATAACCATCTTTTCTCGTTGAGCTTGTTGAACTTTGACATCGGGGCTAAACGGTAATAGTAAAGCAAATTCAGCAGTTGTCTGCTTAAGTCTCATAAAGTAACTTGTAACAGATTGTTCAGCTTGAAAGAATTGCATACAAACATCAAACATTCGATGAACGTGTTCTTTTCTATAGTATAAAAATTCTTAGAATTCTAAGAGTTCCTTCCCAGAATCACAATGATCTACCAAACCAACAACCTCACTTTCAATAGAATTCTTAATCTGAAGATAAAGTCGAGCATCATCGTGAAGTGAAGCCTTTTTTCTTATCATCTTTTGGTGGCTCTTTAGTCACATGATCATTTATATCTGTACTAAGTAAATAAAATTAAATCGTTCGACGCCAATCATAGTAATTAGATCCATTTAACTTGTGTTTAGTATCTTCGATGCTAGGGGAATTACATTAGATACAACCATATGCTTCACTTCATCCCTTGTGAGCTAACAAACAGTTTGTAGATCTCACAAGTAGAAAGAGCAAATCAGAATCGAAATCAGAGGTAAATCAAAGAGCAAAACAACTCCAAATTGAAACAAAACAGCGACAAAACCTAAGCACAAAAGGGTATTTTTTCCAAATAACTCAAGACCGAGTAGATTTCAATGGAACCAACTGCATAGAATAATCGGAAAAGATAAACCGAGTCGACGAAACGTGGAACAGATGTCCCACGCACTCCTATGCTAGCGCGTGGCTACGGAGAAAAATCTTTGTGGCGGTGCATGAACCTCACACACGGCCGTTCCAACGCTGACAAAGGCAGAATGAATCGACAGTGACGACGCTTCTCCTAGATGGGTGATGTAGACAAATAGCCACTCAAATCCTAACCTTGTGAGAAGCGTAAACCTTAATGTAGCCGTCGAACGAATATTCTAAACCCTAGAATGCTCTGATACAATGTTCTCAATACTTTTGGAGAGAATAATGATCTTATTATTTAATCAGGCTAAAGATACATATATATAGGCAACTAAGAAACCCTTATTTAGGGGATATAAAATTACAATAAAGGACAACTATTCATAATTATAATATAAATACATATTATAACAATGGTGTCCTCTGTTAGATAATTTCAACCAAGAAATTATTGTTCATTTTTAGATACTTTCATTATATTACTATATTGCCTTTCGTGCTATTTCTAACTTTATTACATGGTTTCTTTTGGTTTTTGTCTTTTGGAGCACTAATCTCATTTCATTTTGTTAATGAAAAGTCTGGTACTCTTTTCGGGGAAAAAACAAAACAAAATTAAAACAATGTCGAAGCTTGAAACAACCAGATAAAAATAACTAATCAGTTGCATCGATTTCAGCCCCCCAAAAAAGTAAACCTATCTTTTATATCGAAAAGAAAACAAGACTTTTCATTATTAATGAAAGGAGGTTAATGTTCAAAATAAAAGATACAAAGAATAATATAAAAGTAAATAGTTGAACAAGACATTACAAAAATAAGCCAAAAAAAAAATAATAATAAATAAAACGGTTCCAATTCAAGTAAATATCTTGAGTAGAATAGTTAGCAAAATATTTGGAAATAGCACCAAGATGTTGCTAGAAGACGAGCTAAACCCAAACAATCAAGCCAAGGAAGTGATTTGTCGTGAAAAAGCGTTCTAATTGCATTGAAACCAAATTTGAGACCAAAGAGCTTTGACTGCGTTGGACCATAAGAACCGAGAGCTAGATGCCAAGTGAGGACCAACCGAAATATGTAAGATATTCTCCTGAAGGAGTTTCCAAAGACCGAGTGAAGATGAAAATAAGAGAAGAATCGGTACTAGGAAGATTGGGAATAGCACCAATAGTTAACAACAGATGCTGCAGGTCTTTACCATGAGCCCCAAGCACAAGGGGCAAATAGAGGGCTGGGAAAATTTCTAGTCCTATTGTATGGAACTCTTCCATACCTCTTCCATCCCATGAGTGACATGTGTCACTATTATGGTCCACCTTTATTTACATAACAATTCCATCCTCTTTTTTTTTCTCCTTCATGTTTAATTTACATTATTTTTTTATAACAACTTTCTCTCTCATGTGTAATTTATATTATTTTTTATAACAACTTTTTCTCTCATCTTTAATTTACCTAATATATTTTTTATATTCTTAATTTTGATTTGTTTCATTTTCTCTTTCTTACAATTGATTTCCAACTCTTCACATTATCTTTTATCTTTTTCTTTTTTCTTTTTTCACTCCCTCATTTTTATCTTCTTCACCAATTTCTTCATTAATGGTCGGGAAGCTTGCTGGAATTTTTTTCTAGCCGTTAGGTCCCTTCGTGAGGGTGCTCTGTTGCCAATTAATATAGACTATGAATCTTGAAGAATTCTTGAAGGAAAAGTATTATTCATTAGTTGTCTATATATGAGAGGAGAGACTCCTATTTATAGAGTTTTTTTTTAGATAAGAAACAATTTCATGATTAAATGAAATCCATGGGTATCCATTGGTACACGAGTACCCCAATCATAGGGTGTACAAAAGGACCCTTTATAAGGGAGTGCAAAAGGTGTTTCCAATTTGTAACAAGGAATTTCGTTTAGTTTTGCTTTGTTTGTCTCTTTCTGTTTTTTATTCATGCTCCTCGTATAATTCTCTTGTACCTTGAGCATTAGTCTCATTTTATTCTAATAAAGAGGCTTGTTTCCTTTTCAAAAACAAGGAAAGAAAAATTGTGATTGTGTATGGCTGTAAATCTTTGCACAAAAAAAAAGCATTGTGTATGCTGGTATCAATAATGTCCTTTGTTGTCTTAGCCTTGTTTGGGAAGATTCTAGCATTTCTTTCATCACAAAACAACACAAATGATGCTTAACCAGAGACGTTCTTTGTCAGTTTTGAAAGGAGTCCAGCCGATAAGTAGGTGAAGCGAACTTTACAAATCATTTGGAAGGACCACAGACCAGTTATAAGAGAAAAAGACTTCCGTCCATATCCCTCTAGAGAAAGGGCAGTCAAAGAAAACATGTTGGGCAACTTCATTGTTCATTTGACAAAGGCAGCACCATGAGGAAGATAGGTGGATCCAAGGACATCGTTTTTGTAATCTGTCCATAGTGTTTAGACAAGTGTTAGTGATTTCCCATAGGTGGAATTAACTCTCTTTGGGCAGGGACAGCTCCACAATTTCTTGAAAAGGCCGGGTGAAGGTGAGAGGGTTGGGTATGAGGAAAGAGTATAAAGACTTTGTATTGAAACCAGTGTGGCTAAGCTTCTATATCCATTGGTTCTTTCTATTAGTAAGGTTCAGACTTGGAATAAGATGAGCAAGAGCAGTCCGTTATTCAATCTCATCTTCTTTAAGATTTCTGCTAAAGTTTAAGGACCAAGAACAATTTGTAGCATTCCAGGCCTCCTTGGTAGAAATATCTTTTGTGGTAGATAGCTGATAGAGCCTAGTTATAGAGTTTTTAATACAAGTGGGGTAAAAAGGGAATTAACCTAGACTTTTACTCAATTACCCAATTAGCCGCATTCTTCTTCCATCAATACCTCTATAAGCATGGATATGGCCTGTAGGACGAACATTAATGTATACCATTGATCCATTTAATCCACATAAAATTAAATCCCCATAAGAGGAAGCACCTTCCCAAGGAAGTCCC
Organism: Benincasa hispida; assembly: GCF_027475165.1. NCBI lineage: Eukaryota > Viridiplantae > Streptophyta > Magnoliopsida > Cucurbitales > Cucurbitaceae > Benincasa > Benincasa hispida. The sequence goes on from NC_143482.1 coordinate 15,060,057, forward strand.
AGTCCACTCGATCAAAAACCTTTCCAAGATCCAGATTAAGAATTTGTCCTTTCTTTTTCTTTGATCGACAATCCTCCACCACCTCGTTGGCAATAAGAATAGGATCTAAAAAAGAAATTGGTATTCTCATCCCTCAATTTCAACTAATTCAACTTGCATTTTGAATGAAATTCCTGTCCATCTCAAGGATATGAAGAGCATTATCGTCCTCTTTGGCATAAACATGACAGAACTTGACAGATAAAGTACAACCACCTTGGGTTATGTCAATGAAATTGTATCGGTGGTGAAGTCATGAACTTGACGGATAAAGTATAACCACCTTTAAGAATTTGGAAGGAGTCACTTTGCTTTGATCCTACATAATAAGACCACCGGTTTTCCCATGAGCTCCTACTAAAGTCCATCCAATCCCCTTTGTACTCCATAAAGTCTTAATGAAAGGAGGATCAAAATCTGGTCATTTTGTGTCCTGAATCAAAACCAATTCCGGATGTTAATTTTGAAGAAAATGCTTCAAAACAACATGCATAGATTTATCTCTAAGACCTTGGGTTTCCAAGAAATGATTTTCATAACTTTTCAAGGTAAAAAAGCATCAAACGGCCTATTGTCCAGAAGAAGTTGAAATCTCGTGTAGTTGAAGACCGCAAATAACCACAATAGAAGAGAATTTTGAGGGAATTTGAGAAGGAAATGAGTAAGAATCACTCACCTGCATAGGTTGTCCATCCTCCTGCTTCTGAAATAGAGTTCCAAGTTTCCCCAATATGCTCTTCTGAAAACAGCTCCTCAACGACTGAATCCAAGAAAGGATGATCAAACTCATCACTACTTACACTAAATCCAAACCTTTGTAAGCATCTCTAGTAGTTACATTGTTCTCTTTGTCATCGATCAATAAAGTTGTTTCTTCTCAAAAAAGAAAAAAAAAAAAAAAGAAAAAAATTCCATGACAAAGAGGATTAATATGTTTTGAAAACTCAGCAGATTCTGTAATACCGTGAAAAAAAATGTCAAATTAACATAATGTAACGATAGTAGTAATAAATTCCATTCTTCAGGTGCAGTATAGTGGAAAGAAGATTAAATCTCTTTGTTTGATATGTGTCCAATGGTATTGATAACTACACTATACATAGCATTTCCCACATCTACTGATAATTTAGCTTGCAAACTTGGAAAGTAACCCTTTTATATTATCGAAATATTTGAATTGGCAAAATTTGTTAATGCAGACATGCAGTTGATTGTTTATCTTATACATGGTTAATGTCTACAGGATGAACATGAAAACGTATCTTCTCAAGAGTTGGATATGTATTTGCAATTTGACGTGGTCTTGAGTGATGTCTCTGCCTTTCTGGTTGATGGTGATTACAGCTGGAATCAAATTTTTGGCAAAGATACTCATAAATCTTCCCGTGTGACAGACATTAATATCTTGCCTGTTATTGATAAATGTGGGGTTATCTTAAAGCTGCAACAGGTAATCTTCCACTAGTATGTATGTGTTTCTTTTCTGAGCTGCCTGTTACATTTGCTGTAAGTATGCATACCTAGCCTTTAAAATTGACATGATTTATTCTACGTAGATTCGATTGGAGAATTCGTCTTACCCTTCAACAAGACTTGCAGTGCGATTGCCGTCTTTAGGGTTTCACTTTTCGCCTGCAAGGTATCACCGACTGTTAAAAATTCTGAAGATCTTTCAGGAGGATAATACAAATTCAGATGTTCCTCAACCGTGGAATCAAGCTGACTTTGAGGGGTGGCTATCTGTTCTTATTAGGAAGGTTGTGCTTTCTATCTCGAGTTGTTAGGTTCTATATTTTGCTTATTTATCAATCTTTAATCTCTTTCATTACTTCTCATTTTGTTAATAGGGTGTTGGAAATAGGGAGGCTGAATGGCAACGACGATACTGTTGTCTAGTAGGGCCCTATCTCTACTTAATTGAAAGCCCAGGATCCAAATCTTACAATCGCTATCACAGGTTCAAATACTCTACTATGCTAATTAGGTCTTTATCGGCTGTATGCACATCTAAGATATAATTTTAAGACATGAATTGATAAATGATTATCCATATAAGTTTCTTTTCTTGAAGAGTGTTGTTACATTGTATCTCAATCATTACAAGAAATAGAATTGATGAATTGATAAAAACATTCAACATTCAAATTGCTGGGAACATGTATTTCCAGATAACACATTCAAACCGTTGCCACTGCACCTTTGGATGATTTATCGAGGATATAGAATCATTACAAGAAATAGAATCTATAGCAGATCTACGTTGATGTTGTTGGCCCTAGGAATTGAATGCAATTTGTAGCATTATAAAAGACACATGGATGCTGTGGGCTCCAGAAATTATTGTAAAATTGATTATCCTAGTTGATTGAACTCCATTTTCATTATGGAAGGTTGTGAAGGCGGCTTAGGATTAAAAACAAGGAGAAGAAATGGCTTGGGAAAGGAAATGGTGGTTGTTCTGGCTGGGTTTTCAGGGTGGGCGGAGGCTGGATGGAAGGTGATTGGAGAGGTCAGAGGCGGCCAATGATGGACGGAGAACGAAAGGATGGAGGACTAGGGTGGATTAGATATGGGAGGGGGGCAGCTAGGGTTTGGGGAGTGGGAGTATTTAAGGATGCTAAAGAACGGAGGTTTTCCAAATCTACGGTGGTTGGAGGATGGCAGAAGGTGGATGGAGGCTGATGGAGGAAGGATCCCTTTCCTCGAAGCCACCAAATAAGATTAGTTAGGTTGGGGATTGGAGCAGTAAAATGCTTGATGTTTTCATAGTCCTTTGGGCTTTAAAGGAAATCTCTTGTTTCCTTTTCTGTTTGATATGACTGATTGGAAAAGTATGTTTATATCCAGCTTATTGGCGTTGTTTCCTTTTCTTGCAACAGTCAACTAGCTATTTATTTAGCAGTCCTTAATTTTATTTGATAAAGTTAAATATTCTGATTTAAAAGTTGTTTATTGATCTGCGTAAGCTTAAGAGGAAAACAGACCATTCAACTGCCGGCAGAGTTGGTTGGGGAGGTGCAACATGTTTTGGCTGTTTACGATGCTTCACGATCAAATAGCAAGGTTATGTCTGTCTTATGCTATTTGTGTACATGATTGAGCTCTGTTGAGAATCGTGATCACTAAGCTTTGTAATTGTATTTGGGTTTAGGTTGTGGAGGATACTAGTGCCCTCATATTGAGGTTTGATTCTGATGATTCAAGGAAAACTTGGCAAACCCGCTTGCAAGGAGCCATATATCGTGCTTCGGTATGTGGTTATTTTTCGTAATATGTGATTACTTGTGTTTATCCTTCATTTGGTTTAGATGAGTATAGATTAGTTGCATTTTTTTTTTGAACAAGAGATAGCTTTCATTCAAAAGATGAAAAGAGAGACTATTGCTGAAAGGATACAAACTCCAAAATGAGTGAAAAAGAAGGAAGAAAAAGTAAAAGAGAAATAGAAATGCACTACAATAAAAACATTAACAAATGTGATGTAGACTACAAATCTTGAAGAAATCTTGAAGGATTCTTGAAGTAGAACTTTTATTAATCAATATAAATCCATACATGAGGAGGAAGACTCCTATTTATAGAGTTTGAATATAATGAGAGGTAAAAAGGGAATTAACCTATACTTTTATCCAATTACCCAATTTAACCCCTTTCTACTTACATCATCCTACCCCTCCAAAAAGAAAACTCGTCCTTGAGTTTTAAAACGAAGAAAAAAATGAAGCAATTAAGAAATAAAATAAACTTATACAATGGAGTATGGCCAAACCAACCTCCTACATCTTCAACAAAAATATTATGAAAAAAATCAAAAACATAAAATTTTCATCAAGTTCATCGAGACTCCAAGGGTTGTAGGTGTACGAGTACCTGTCGACAAAGGCAATATCTCTAAGCAAAGAAAAGAACATTTTTGGCCAGCTAGTTATAGGTTTTTTCCCATAAGCATGTCGGTTGCGTAGGACTTGATCCCACCAAGCCGATGCCTCACTCTTTAGTTTCAAAGAAACTAGTTTAATCTTATTGTTTTCCGGTGTTCCCAAGTAATCAAAGAAATTTTTAACATGTTTATCCAATCTAAAAAGATCTCATTTTTCCATTGTGTGTTGGAATATTGATTTTCATTTTGTAGTCAGTTTCTTGCCTCCAATACGGTTGATCTTGCCAATCTTGAAAATAATCTTGATTAGCACGTCTTTGTGGTTGAATGAGAGGAATTTGCCTTTGGAATAAAGGATTTTCTACATGATGACGAGGTTGAAATCTTGGAGGATAAATGGGCCGTGGACTACAGTATTCTTCTTCTTCGGATGAGTCATAATCATGAATCATTAGAAAGTTGATAGGGCAGAAATTTGAATGATGCGTCGCCGGCACGTTGGCCATGCGATGGATGAGTCATAATCTAAACTCATCCAATGTTGTGACATTGGTCTTATTTGTGGATAATTTGGGACTTGAAGAAGGTACAGAATAGGATTAGGCACTAAAATTACTCTGTTCAAATCTCCTTGAGATTTTCTTGTTGGTTCTTGATTTCTTGGAAGAACTTGTCGGTTATTTTCTTGGTTTCTTGGTAGGACTTGTTGGTTATTTTCTTGCTTTTGCTGAAAATCTTGAAGTTCCCTTTGATTTTCTTGACTAGTTTGTTGATCACACCCATGAAAATCTTGATGAAAATTCCCATGTTCTTGGCCACGAAATGGATTGTCGTGTTGTTCTTGATTGCACGGAAGGTTATGGTATTGTTCTTGAATATGAATTGTATTATTTGGAGCTGCAACATTTGAAATCTTTTTCACTTTTTGAGTAAGGTTTTCTAGCTGGAGGCGCAAATTTGTGGCGATAATTCTGGCCATATTGGCTTGAACTTTAAGCAATTTTGCGTTGAACTTTCCTTGCGAAGTCTCTACAAGAGTTAATCGCCGGTTGACGGATTGAGAGGAGAAAGAAGACGCTCTTGTCATTGATATAATGAAAAGAGAAAAGCCTCAAAGTACAAAGTCCTTGATACAAAGGAATAAGAGAAATAAACATCTAAACTGAAAAGATAATGCATTCCAATTCAAACATATATCTTGTATGGAAAAATTAGCAAATAGTTTAAAAAGAGAACACCAAGCTGAGGTAGTAGTCCTTGCAACTTCAAACTGATCGTTTATCACTTTCTGCTTTGTATCAGTTGAAATTGGGAAGAAAATAGTGTAATATTAAGTGTAAGGGTTATACGATAGCCAAAATTTGAGTGGATTTGACATCTGTCCCTGGCCCTGTAGTTGCCAACCTTATAGTTTAAATGCCAGTTTCCAGTGATCTACTGAAAGTAGTAGGCGGACTTTTGTATGGAATTGACTATGGAGAAAGGTCATTAGGGATTGGATACCTAAAGCATCATCACCAGTAATCACAATATCATCAACATATATGATTAACAGGATGACACCACTCTTAGATGTCTTAAAAAAGACCGAAAGATCTGACGTGCTTTTCCGCATTCCAAAGCTTTCAATCACCTGGCTAAATTTGCCAAACCAAGCCCTTGGACTCTACTTTAATCCATACAAAGATTTATGAAAGCAATGCACCTTTCCATTCTCCCCCTGAGCAACAAACCCTTGTGGTTGTTCCATATACACCTCTTAAAGATCACTATGAATGAATGCATTTTTAATATCAAGCTGATATAAAAGCCTTTGATTGATTGAAGTTAATGAAATAAACAACCTCAAGATGCCATTTTTGCTACTAGAGAAAAAGTATCAACATAGTCAATGCCATAAGTTTGTGCATAGCCTTTCGCTATAAGATGTGCTTTTAACCAAGTGACAGAACCATCAGGATTGACTTTAACTGAAAACACCCATTTGCAACCGATAGACTTCCTTCTTGTAGGAAGAGAAAACTAAGTCTCAAGTACAATTGTCATCTAAGGTAGTCATCTCCTTCACTATTGCGGCGCACCAACCAGGATGAAACAAAGCTTCATGAACAGTTTTATGGATGAACACTTACTCTAAGCATGCAATGAATGAACATGTAAAAGATGACAAATAGTTATATGAAACAGAAGAGGAAATAGGATGAGTGCCTTTACGAAGAGTAGTAGGAAGGTCATCACTCGTTTTTGGATTTAATGATGAAGACTCTGATACAGGACATGAAGCCTCTGGTACAGCGCATGGAGCTTAAGGAGGTTGTCCTTGATTATAGACCTTAATAATGGTGGATGAATAGAGGTAGACACAGGTAGAGATGAATGGGGAAGATGATCAAAAGGGGAAACAACTGTATAGACAAGGAAATCAACTATGAAGCACAGACACAGATTTGGCTACACGATACGGATACGATTGGATACGGCGATTCGTCAATTTCTAAAAAACTAAGATACGGATATGTCTAAGGATGCGTCATTTTTTTTATATATTTAGAAAAATATACGCATAGAAATATGTCTAAGTAGTTAGCTTTTTAAATAGGTTGCCTAACTTTAGATTGGGAAAGATTAGATGAGTTACTTGTCTTTTTTCTTAAAAAAAAAGTACGCATAGAAATAGATACGTCAAATCGTGTGTCAGATATGTATCTGGAAAGTATCTGAAAGTATAGATACGTCAAATCGCGTGTCAGATACGTATCTGGGAAGTCTCTGGAAGGATCAGTATCCGATACGTGCCTAATACTGATTCTTTGCCTCACATGAAGTATCTGTGTTTCATAGGAAATCACCCTCTGACTCCTTATGCTTCCTCTGACTCTTATTTGAAGAGAGAGAATGTGAGGAAAAGAATGAGGAATGTTCAAAGAACGTGACATCAGGAGAGATAAGATATTTATTTAGACTAGAACAATAACATCGATACCCCTTTTGAATATGGAAGTAACCAAGGAAAATACATGTTAAGGAATTTGGATCCAACATGGTATGTTGAGGCCGAACATCCTGAACAAAGTAGGTACAACCAAATATTCTGCGTGGAATGGGAAACAAATGTTGTTTGGGGCATAAAGTACGAGGAGGTATCTCACTCTTGTGAATTGAAGAGGCCATGCGATTTATTAAGAAACAAGTTGTGGAAACAGCATCAGCCCAAAAGGCTTTTGGAACATGTATTTGAAACATTGAGACTCTGGATGTTTAAAAAAGATGACGATTCTTTTGTTCTGCAATCCCATTTTGAGATGGAGTATCGACACAAAAAGAATGATGAAGAATGTCATGGATATCTAAATAAGACAATTGCATGAGAGAAATATTCTTTAGCATTATCGTTTTGTAAGATTTTAAAAGCACTACTAAATTGAGTTTGAATTTCAGCATGAAAGTTACGAAAATGGGAAAGTAACTCATAACGATTTTTCGTTAAATGTAACCACGTTACACGAGAATAGTCATCGAAAAATATAACAAAATATCGAAACCCTTCGTTGGACTCAATAGGATAGATCCCAACATTAGAATGGACTAAATCACATGGAGCACTAGCTCGTTTATTGACTCGAGGATAGAAACTCTAACAATGAAATCTAGCAAACTAACATGACTCAAAAACTAAAGAAGACAAATGCTGATGCTAGAGACGAAGACTCTTCAACATAGAGATAGACTGATGACCCAAACGGACAATGTTCTTCAAAAGGAGATGATACACTAGAGCATGTGATGGCTGTAGGTATTTGTGGTTCAAAGTTGTAAAGACCTCTAAATTCACGCCTTTTACCAATAGTGTGCTTTGTCATAAGATCCTGAAATAAGTAATAACCAAGAAAAATGAGAGACAATAATGAAGATCAGGAGTGAGTTTATTGACTGTAATCAAATTAAAAGAGAATTGTTGTAAATTTAAAATTGAGGACAAAGAAATTGATTAAGTAAGATGGATGATTATCGATTCTAAAACAAGAGTGGAGGTTCCATCAGCTGTAGTGACATTAGGTGAAGAGGTAGATGTACAAAGGTTAGAGAATAAATTGGGGTTACCTGTCATATGGTTTGTAGCGCTAGAGTCAATGACCCATTTCAAAGGGGAGGAAAGAAGGCATTTAGAGATGTTACCTGTCTCTGTGATGACAGTAATGAGATTAAAAGATGATGCTGTCAATGATTCCTAATATTGTCGAAATTTGGCAAACTCCTCTGCAAAATCGTAATTGACTTGTAAAAATTATCAGGAGTAGAATGTGTGGATGACACTCTTTGATCCTTATTCAACAATTTTCTACTGTCACGTTTCCTATGGCTAGGTTTACGACGGTAATAGCAAACAACATCTTATTGAGATCATTGGTTATTGGGATAACCTTTGGAGCTATTTGATCCAACCCCCCTATTACCTCTATATTCATTTGTGTGCCCAATCAAAGCACTACTAGAATCAGATGACATGACTACTTATGGCTTCTCTGTATGAAGTATTCGAGTATAAGCTTCTTCCAGTGATGAGTTCTTTGAGCTTGACAAAACCTGATCTTTGGCAACTTCTCACGTTGAGCCATTAGGACTTTTGAATTAGTGCTAATTGGCATCAAGTCTTTGAATTCCGCCCATGTGTTTTTGACCTTCATAAAGTAACTTGTAAGGGATTTCTCTCCTTGATCAGGTTGATATAGAGTCTTACAAACATCAAACACTCTATTAATGTTCTCTTTCCTAGAATAAAGAAAATCCAAATATTCCAGTAGTTCCTTGTCTGATTCGTAGTGATTTACTAACTCAACGATTTCACAGTCAATAGAATTCTTGATTTGTAGAAGCATTCTTGAATTGTCCTGCCACCAAATTTTTTTAGTAGCAAGAGTCGATGACTCTTTCGTGATATGATCATCCATCTCATTGCTCCTAATAAAGTGATCAACATTTGATCTCCATGATAGTAGTTTGATCCATTCAACTCGTGTTTAGTTACTTTTGACACTGTAGGAATCATCTCGGATATGACCACCGGTTTCTTGTCAGCCATTACCTAAAAACTAGACAAAAATAAAGATTGAAATTTAAAGGAAAGTTGTGTTGAAGCAAACCCTAATTTTAGAAGAGATTTTTCCTTCAATGAACCACAAATAGTGAGGACATAACCCAAACTAACACACCATGAAATGAGCAGAAGACAAACTAACACAACTCATGGAAGACAAACTAGCACAACTCCGATGACACCCACAGAAGACAAACTGAAATGAGCAGCGCCGATGTGTGGATCGGACGACAGTCATCTCCTCTACCATTGCGGTGCACCAATCATGATGAAACAAAGTTTCATGAACAATTTTAGGGATGGACACATACTCTAAGGATGCAATGAATAAACATGTAGAAGACGACAAATGGTTATATGAAATAAAAGAGGAAATAGGTGAGTGCCTTTATGAAGAGCAATAGGAAGATCATCACTCTGTTTCAGATCTACTCTGATATAGGGCATGAAGCCTCTGGTACAACTCATGGAGATGAAGGAGGTTGTCGTCGATTATAGACCTTAATGATGATTGATGAATAGAGGTAGAGATGAATGGGAAGAGGATCAAAAGGGGAAACGACTGTGTTGACAAGGAAATCACCCACTGACTCCTTATGCTTCCCTGGCTCTTATTCGAAGGGAAAGAATGTAAGGAAAAGAATGAGGAATGTTCAAAGAACGTGACATCGGAAGAGACAAGATATTTATTTAGACTAGGACAATAACACCGATACCCCCTTTTGAATACAGAAGTAACCAAGAAAAATACATGTTAAGAACTTTGGATCCAACTTGGTATGTTGAGGCCGAACATCCCGAACAAAGTAGGTACAACCAAATATTCTGCGTGGAATGGGAAACAAATGCTGTTTGGGGCATAAAGTACGAAAAGGTATCTCACCCTTAAGAATTGAAGGTGGCATGTTATTTATTAAGAAACAGGTTGTGGAAACAGTATCAACCCAAAAGGCTTTTGGAACATGCATTTGAAACATTAAGGCTCTGGTTGTTTCAAGAAGATGACGATTCTTTCATTCTGCAACTGCATTTTGAGATGGAGTATCGACACAAAAAGATTGATGAAGAATGCTAATCTAAATAAGACTTAATTGCATGGGAGAAATATTCTTTAGCAATATCGCCTTGTAAGATTTTAAGAGCACTACTAAATTGAGTTTGATTTTAGCATGAAAGATACGGAAATGAGAAAGTAACTCAAAACGATTTTTCATTAAATATAACCACGTTACACAAGAATAGTCATTGACAAATGTAACAAAATACCGAAACCCTCCTTTGGACTCAATATGACACAGATCCCAAACATCAGGTTGGACTAAATTACATGGAGCACTAGCTCATTTATTGACTCGAGGATTCAAACTCTAACGATGAAATCTAGCAAACTGATATGATTCACAAACTATAGAAGACAAATGCTAAAGCTGGGGATGAAGACTCTTCAACACAGATATAGACAGATGACCCAAATGACAATGTTCTTCAAAGAGAGACGATATACTAGAGCATGTGATGGCTGTAGGTAATTGTGGTTCAAAGATGTAAAGACCTCTAAATTTATGCCCTTTTGGATCAGTGCTAATTGGTATCAAGGCTTCGAATTCCGCACATGTGTTTTTGACCTCCACAAAGTAACTTGTAAGGAATTTCTCTCCTTGATTAGGTTGATATAGAGTCTTACAAACATCAAACACTCTATTAATGATCTCTTTCCTAGAATAAAGAAAATCCAAATATTCCAGTTGTTCCTTTACTGATTTATAGTGATTTACTAACACAGCGATTTCACGGTCAATAGAATTCTTGATTTGTAGAAGCATTCTTGAATTGTCCTACCACCAAATTTTTTTAGTAGCAATAGTCGATGGCTCTTCCGTGATATGATCATCCATCTCAATGCTCCTAATAAAGTGGCCAACATTTGATCTCCATGAATAGTAATTTGATCCATTCAACTCGTGTTTAGTCACTTTTGACATCATAGGAATCATCTCAGACATGACCACTAGTTTCTTGTCAGCCATTACCTAAAACACCAGACAGAAATACATATTAAAATCTAAAGGAAAGCTGTGTTGAAGCAAACCCTAATTACAGAAGAGATTTTTCCTTCAATGAACGGCAAACAGTGAGTACATAACTCAAATTAACACACCACCAAAGAGAGGAAACAACTTCGATGACACCCCCAGAAGACAAACCAAAACGAGCGGCGCACGCGCCTACACGTGCCGGCGTGTGGATCGGAGGGCAGAGTGATTGTGGCGGTGCGTGAGCTTCAGGCATTGGTTAGATGGACATTGAATTTTGGGGTTCAGTAGATCGACGGTTGGGCTCCTCGTTGGACTGAGCAATGTCAAAAAATAACGAAGAAAAATGATTGAACTTGTGTCGACAATGGCGGCGGCAGACGACGGACGATGGTGGTTGTGATGGTGAACAAATCGAGGATGGCGGTGGTGGGCAAAAGTATAAACCCACCCCTCCACAAAACCCTAGATGTAACACAAAAGGATTCTAAATTCTCAAAACTCAAAGTTCATAAAACTCTAATTTTCTAGAGCTCTGATACCATACAAAACTCTTAGGTTTAAAAAAGTTAGGATACTTTAGTCCATTCACTAAAGAAATATATATATGCAAGTGTACAAGAGTGACCAAAGAAGAAAAGCGTAGAAAAGGCCATAAAAGGAAAATGTAACAAAGATATTTACAATATTAAAATATCCCTGATATTAGAACTATCACAAAACTCACTCTTAAGCTTGTTCTTTAGATCAGCCAAACTTTCTTCATCATTTCGTGTGTGAATAATGTCATCAAAATATCTTAATTTTGAAGGATTAAGATTATTCTTTCTTATTGGACATGCACAATCATAGGTGTTCAGAACTCAAGGATACAATTGTACAACTATAAAACAGTTCCGATTCAAGTAAGGCCATGCAATCTTAGGTCTTCTTATATAAAAGAAAGAACTCTTACAAATATGGAAAATAATAAAGAAGATAAAGGAAAATATTTAACAATTAACAGTTATACACACATAGAAATTCCAACATTCTCCTCCAAGCTAGTTTGAAGATGTCTTTCCTAGCCAGTTTGTCATTCAATTTGTTAAACTTTTTTCTTTGGAAAACCTTTAGTTAGTACATCAGCAATTTTCTTTGAGGTAGGAAGATATGGAATATATATTGTTCCATAAAATGCTTATCAACCTTGATATGTTTTGTTCTATCATGTAGAATTGGATTATGAGGAATAGAGATGATGGCTTTATTGTCACAATAAATTCGTATAGGGTAGTCAAAGAAATCTTCAGTTCTTCAAGAATCTTATGTTAGTATGGATATATTATTGTAAATGTATTAACCATGTTGTCCTTTATGGGCTTTTTTACTTTCGCTTGCTTAGGTTATCTTTCATACACTTTTATGTATGTCCTCTCTAGTGAATGAAATATATGATTCTGATTCTCTCATTTGCATATGATTACCCTTTACCCTTGGAAACATATGTTATGCTTATGTTTTGTCCTTTCTATATCTTTGTTTTCACTTCCATGTGGAGTTTGTATCTTTAAGCATTAGTCTCTTTTCGTTTCATCAATGAAAACTTTTATTTTTGGTCCCCAAAAAAAAAACATGGTATCAAATTGTTAGGTTAAGTAGGTTTTTTTCTTTTCTTGTTTGTTAACCTAGCACTCGTTTATTTTTCACCTTTGCGTTGATTTATCATAAAGAGGGTGCTTTCCTCTGTTTCTTGGATTGTTTGGGTTTTACCGTGTGCGGGGCAAGTTAGATACTTTAACAGCTTTCCTGCTACATACAAGCTTTTGTTTTTTTTTTTTTTTTGAACTCCTTGTAGAGGTTAGCCTTCCAACTTTTTTTTATTTATTCTTTTTCATTAATCAATGAAAAATTCGTATTTGTTTTAAAAAAACCAAATAGCCAACTAATTAACTAAAACAATATCTAAATCAGCTACTTCCACATTTAAAAAGGTTACTTTTTTTGAAAAAAATGAATTTATTGTGATATTTCAAAATTGCTTACCTTAATACTTTCGTAGGCCTCTGCTCCAATTATGGGTCTATCTGAAACTTCCTCAAACTCTGAGGACTCAGAAATGGAATCAGATGAAAGCGATGGTACCATGGATTCATCTATAGAGAAAGTATTTTTGACTGGTTCTCTTGATGAACTTAAAGTCCGTTTCAGCTCTAGTAATCAGGTATCTTGGAAAACCTTCTTGTGCTTTAAATTTCACTCACTATATGTTTGAAAAATGTTATGCTATTGCCTTTTTCAGCATGGTCAGAACTTTGAGAAGGTCCTTCTTGCAGAAGAGAGAAATTTGATTGAGTTCCGGGCAATTGGTGGTCAGGTATAAATTGTTAATTTGACTGTTAATTTACTTATATTTTATATATGTTTTTCATATTTTCTTCTGAATGTTACATTTGTGCAATATAGGTCGAGCTGTCAATGAGATCAAATGACATGTTTATTGGCACTATACTGAAGTCTTTGGAAATTGAAGACTTAGTTTGTTCAAAGACCGGTTCACAATCTTGTTATTTGGCTAGATCATTTGTTCATGGGGAAGAGACACCTTTGTTATCTGATTACTCAAAAAATCAAGGTTCTGATAACAGTGATTTAACTCAAATTGAAGGTGATGAGAAATTCTTTGAGGCACCTGAAACCTTGATTGACTATGCTGATTATCAGATACAATCACCTGGAAAAGGTCTTGAGTATGTAAAATCTCAAAGTTCGCTCCAATTGAAAAATTTTGCACCCCCCAGTTTTTCACGTATTGCTGGTCTGCTTCCACATGGTGGCTCTGAAACTCATCGTGTGGATAATGAGCAATCTGTTATGTTGGATAATTTTGTAAAAGCTCAAATAGCTTTTTATGACCAAAATTCTCCTCGATACCATGATATAGACAAACAGGTGTGCTCCATCTTTCTTGCTTAATTATATATTACCTACTAGGATTTTGATTTTAAAATATTGAATTATTGTGTCAGGTTTCTGTCACCTTGGCAACGTTGTCATTTTTCTGTCGTAGACCTACAGTTGTAGCCCTTATTGAGTTTGCCAATGCCATTAACCTGGAGGAAGAAAGTTGTGAATCATTCAGTGATAATTCATCATCAGGCATCATAAGGCATGACATCCAAATGGAAGAGGATGAACAGATTCCAAAAAACATGGAGGATGACATTGTAAAAGGTTTGCTAGGAAAAGGGAGGTCGAGAGTCGTATTCAATTTAGAATTGAAGATGTCTCGTGCACAAATTTTTCTAGTGAAGGAAAATGAAAGAAATCTAGCAAGTTTGTTTCAGGACAACTTGCTTGCTAATATCAAGGTTTTGTTTCATAATCTCATCATTACTCCATTAGATGTACCGAGTCTTAAAGTTGGAATGTTCTTGAAATCTCTCCTTTTCTCCCTTTAAGGTGTTTCCGTCCTCTTTTAGTATAGAGGCTGCTCTTGGAAATCTGAGAATAAGTGATGATAGTCTTTCAAGCAGCCACATGTATTATTGGGCATGTGATATGAGAAATCCTGGTGGCAGTTCTTTTGTTGAGGTTCTCTTTCTCTCTCTCTTCCCCCAATGCACGTGTATATGTATATATTAATATCTATAATTCTTGCGGGCATGTAGATAGTGGTGAACTTGCATTATCATGTGGGACAACATTTTGTCCTTTTTGTTGTTCTGGCCTCTCATTAACTTGCACGGATTTGATTTGTCTTTCTATTTATGATATTTCTCCTCGGTGTCTTGTAAAAAGAAATACTTAGGATTGGATGTCTTTGAGCTATATGCAGCAAGTGAACAGACCCCACAGATATTATTTGTAAAGCATAGGACTTAAACTTCAAATTTCCTAAAGTTTATTTAGAATAGGGAGTAACTTAATGGGAGTTGAAGAGAAAGAAGAAACCATGAGTACCACTGCGTAGTACCTTGAAGATTCTGTATTTTAATATTTATGTTTTGGAATAAAAAAGAATTATATTATTCAGTAACAAATAGAAGTAACAGAAGAAGAAAGTAACCTAAACCACAATTTATAGCTGGGAATTCTAAAATGCAAATTAAATATCAATGGTGTGCTTACAGAACTTGTGCACTTTAAAGCCTCTCGCTGGAGTTCTCTTTCTAAGCATCTGCGGGTTATTCTTTTCAAGATATTAGGAACATTTAGGAGGTGTTCTTGTAGATTTCTGATTTCAATTCTTGTCTCATTTTTTGTTGTTTTTCTCCTGCATTCATCCAGTCGAACATTTTTTAGGCTGATTTTTACATTTGTTCCCTTTTCTAGGTCAATTTCCTTTTTTAAAAAAAAAAAAAAAAAAAAAAAAAACCTTGTAATATATATATATTTTTATAGGAAAAACTTGTAATATTCAACCAAAATGAATTAGAAATGGGATGTTCAACCTCAATAAAAAAAATCTTGATATTAAAAAAACAGCTAAAGTCTGTTGGTACTTGAACAACAATCCAAAATCCTTGGATAGAAATGTATAAATATGACGACTGTTAGTCCAAGATAAATAATAGCATCGAACCAGTTATACAATGACAATGAATCGCACATAATGACTTGGTATTTGAATGCTAATTGGCATTGCCTCTGAAATAATAGTTTGGAAGATGCTCATCGGATCTTACTTTTCTGTTATTTGGTGGATGTTCTGTGGATCAGACTTGTGGATATATTTTATTTCAACGTATATCCCGTAGACATATTATAGTTTCAGCTTTGTGTGTGTGGTTTTGAGAAAATAATGCAAGTTTAAAAAATTGTTCCTTGCATTTTACAGTAAGTTTTATACAAATTATGGTGGTTCTCTTTTTTAAGTTTGCTACATATTGCAGCTATTCTTTTCTTCATTCAATGTTGATGACGAGGATTACAATGGTTATGAATACAGTCTTCTGGGGAAGCTTTCAGAAGTACGCGTTGTATATTTGAATCGATTTATCCAGGAGGTAATCTTTATACTGATTATAATCTTTCCATGTTTTACTTGATTTTATAATTCATCAAACTGTGAAATTATTTGTAGGTTGTTAGTTACTTTGTGGGTCTCGTCCCTGAAAATGCCGAGGGTGTTGTAAAGTTAAAAGATCAAGTAACGAATTCAGAGAAGTGGTTTACCACTACTGAAATAGAAGGTTCGCCTGCTTTGAAGTTGGATCTTTCTCTTTCAAAGCCTATAATATTAATGCCTCGAAGGACAGACAGTCTTGAGTGAGTTTTAACGGATATGTAGTCATTTCCAAATTTCATGACATGTATGGTGGGCATTATATTTCCTTTGTAATAATTATTTACATGTTCTAATTTTTCTTCGGCAGTTATTTGAAGCTTGATATTGTCCACATTACCATTCAGAACACATTTCAGTGGATTTCTGGGAGTAAAACAGACATGGGCGCTGTGCATTTGGAAATTTTAACTGTTCTGGTGAGATCTTGTGGGGATTTTGTTGAGAAATTGTTGGTCAGGATGATTTTTCTGTGTTGAATGGCTTTTGAACTAATTTTGGAATGGCAAAAGGTTTCTGAAACAATAAGTTATCGGCATGTCTTTTGTGGCGCAGAATTTGTTTTGCGAATAGGGTTAGTTTGTTACAATGTAACTGTCTGACCACTGTATGATATACAGATCGATGACATAAATTTAAATGTTGCGGTGGGAGCGGAATTAGGGGAAAGCATAATAGAAGATGTCAAGGGGGTTTCAGTGATCATCCGCAGGTCACTTCGGGATTTGTTGCACCAAATACCAAGTTTAGAAGTTGGAATTCAGGTAGCCATATCAACTATGCAATTATTCTTCTAAGTCTGCTCACAAATGCAATTAAGTTGTGCCTCTTTTTTCCTGCTGTCATTTTATCAGATAGAAGTGTTGAAAGCAGTTCTCTCAAACAAAGAGTACCAGATTATCACTGAATGTGCAATGTCAAATATCTCTGAGACAGCAAATGTAGTGCCTCCATTAAAAAATATTTCTGCTGCTTCAACTGATATAATAGAACCTGATACTCATCAGGTTCTAAATGGGACAGAATCTGAAACAAGTGAACCATCTTCAGTGTCAATGAAACTCTCTGTTATTATTGACCTGGTTCAGTTGTGCTTACGTGCAGGAATATCAGGAGATGCATCTTTAGCCACTGTGCAGGTGTTGTATCCGTAACTAAATTTTCCCTCCTGCAGCTAATTTTCAATTCCTTATAATGCCAGCATAGTTTCTAAGAAACTCTCCTAAAATGAATTATTTATTTCAATATGGGAGCAGTATTCAAAATTCTTATTTTATTTTTTTAGGAAAGGAAACTGGATGATGTACTTATATGAATTATTTATTTCAATAAGCAAATAAGTACAAGAGAGGGCACTTATATAAGGGTGCGCCAGCTCGCTAGGACTAGGTGTAAAGAAAGGGGATAAACACAATGGGCAGCTGCAAAAAGGAAGAATTGCACATAGGGTTCCTTCGGGCCTAAATGAAAATTAACCCCAAATTTGAAAACAAATGAATTTTGGCCCTTTGCTTACGTTAGCATCATGAGAAATTACCATTTTAACCCTAAATGCATTTATTCCTTCTTTTTCATTTTGTAGCTGTTCGATTTGGGAACATTAATCTGCATTTTTTTTTTGTCTTCTTCTCTTTTGCATTCTTCTTCTTCCACATTTTCTTGTTGGTTCTGCATTGTTGTCTTCTTCATCTTCTTCTTCTTCCATTCTCTTTGCCTTTTTCTTCTTGTTTGTTTTGTAGTTTTTTTTTTTCTCTCCCTTCCCCGTTATGTAGTTTTTTCACGGAGAGAAAAATTTCAGTTATGTCTAATGAGAAACTAGAGAACGGAGCGAGAAGCGAGAAGAGAAATCCGAACAAAGGAAAAAAATCGAAGGAAAAAATTGCAGTTGTATCTGATGGGAAACTAGAGAAAGGAGTGAGAATCGAGAGCGAGAAGCAAGAGGAAGAATCTGAACAAAGGATAAAAATCGAAGAAGAAAATTGCATTTGTGTTTGATGAGGAACTAGAGGAAGGAGTGAGAAGCGAGAGCGAGAATTGAGAGCGAGAAGCGAGAGGAAGAATTCGAACGAAGGACAATCGAAGAAAGAAATTGTAGTTGTGTTTGATGAGGAACTAGAAGAAGGAGCGAGAAGCTAGAGCAAGAATTGAGAGCGAGAAACGAAAGCGAGAGGAAGGCCCTTGTGCACGTTTTAAGGTCAAATGGGTACTTTCACATGTGGCTAACGTCAGTAGAAGGCCATTTTTCATTCATTTATGAACCCTAGGCCATTTTTCATTTGGGCCCTTGAAAAGGGCGATCCGTATGAAAATCTCCTGCAAAAATAGCAATTAAGTCCAAAGTATTTGCAAATATAGCATAATGTAAAAGAATTTCTAGATATAACAAAATTTAGATTATGCTTTCAAAGTCTATTGTGATAGACCATATCGCTAGTAGGGGTCTATCAATGATAGACCGTATCGCTAGTAAAAGTCTATCAGCGATAGAGTTTATCATCGATAGATTTTGCTATATTTGCAATTTCTTTAAAAATGTGGCTATATACTTAATTATTATCCCTAAAAGTGCTACCCAATACAATTACCCTACAATGAAGTAGTTGAAATGATCCATGAGTTGGTCAAGCAGGGAACAAGGAAAGGAACACTGTAAGCCACCATGTAGTGTGCAAAGTTCTTAGTACAAGCGACTGTCCTTGTCTATTTATAGAGAATAACAATGAACTAACTAATCAACAAGCTTAAAAAAAAAAAAAGAAAAAAAAGAAAAAAAAAAAGAGTAAATAAATTGAACAAGAAAACTTTTCATCAATAAAATTAAAAGGAAACATTAGGAAAGAAACTCCGTGTAAGAAGGAAGAAGGAAGAAAAAACAAGTAGCTTGAATAGAAGCATGTCTAACAAGAAAGATATAAAATGAAAATCAGAAACAATGAAACAAAAAACTAAGGTTGTGTTTGGAGAACTGGAATGTAACCAGGATTACTGGGAATCAGATTATGATGGGGTTTGTTGTCTGGAATCTGGATTACTAGGAATTTGATTACAGTGTTTGGAGTATAGGGTTAGGTTTGCTGTATTTTTTATTACTGTGTTTGGATTGCAGGTTTGAAATTGGGTTGGATTTGACTATTCTTTTTGTTATTATTATTTTGACTATTTTTTATTATTATTCTTTTGACTGTTTCTTTATATCTATAGTCTACATTATATTACAATAGTTTGTGATATTATTTAAATCCCAATTTCTTGAACTTTGACTACTTTGTAAAAGAAAATTATACGAGGTTTCCTTTTTAGTTTTTTATTAATTTTCTTTTACAATGGACTCTGTTTTTTTCTTCTTACTCTATGGCTGAATGATAGAAAATTTTATTTATTTTCACCAAAAAAATTTGTTTGCTTGATGTTTTTTTAGAGAGCTTCAGCTTTTCCTTTTATTTGTAAAATGATATAAATTTTTTCCTCGCCAAATTATAAAAAAATCTCTTTTTTTTTCCCTTTTTTGATAAATGATAAAAAGTTTTGTGCTTTTGACCATTTTTTTTAATAAATGATATAATTTCTTTTAATTACCAAATTGATAAAAAATATCCAGTGAAACTACGACTAAGGATTGTTTTCCTTTTTTTTTTTGATAAATGATAAAACTTTTATGCTTTCGTACTTTTTGCCAGCAAATATGTTTTTCTTTTTGTAATTAAAGAAATTTTTTAGAAGAGGCAACCAAATCGATAAAAAGTTTTGTGCATTTGACCAAACCGGGCTGGATTAGGGTTTCATAGAAGAGGCAAGTAGATCGAATGACATGGTGAAAACACGCACATAGGTTAGGGTTCCAGAGAGGAGAAAATGAAAGGGGAAGAAGATCTAAAGAAAACGAGGCATTCTGAGAGGAGGAGAAGACTGAGGAGGGAAGAGAGAGAGAGTGATTAATGCTAGTGGACATGAAACCAGAGATTAATTTCAAAACCGTGGGAAGTGGGATGATACAACCGATGGGAAATAGGGTAGTGTTTGAATTACAAATCGGGGTTGATTACAAGCCAACCAAACATGGGCTGTAAGCCCATTTCATTACAAACCAACCCCATTCCAAGTGTCCAAACACACCCTATAGTACAAAGACTCCAATGAAACAACACCAAAAAAAAAAATCCATGAGAAAAAATCCTGAAAATCAGAAAAAATGAGCCAAAAAACTAAATTTGGGGACAGTAGCACTAAGAAACTACAAGGCTCCAACGAAAAAACCCCAAAATAAAATTCCATGAAAAAGATATCCAAGACCTACCAACTAAGAAGCATGGATATGGATATGAGACACGGATACAACACAACACTAACATGGGACACCATTTTCAAAAAAATTAAGACACAGACACGACAATGACACATTTATTAAAACATACATTTTATAAAGTATATCATTTTTAAACAAGGACATTCAAAGTTAATGAGTTTATTCGTTTTTATGTTTTAAAAAATAGTTTATGTACTTTTGTCATATATGTGAGAAGTGTTTGATGTATGTCTACCAAATGTTGGTCCTATTTTGACTTTCTACAACCAGTGCCAACCCATTTCTTGCACTAACAAATGTCTAATATGTGTCCGTCCAACAACACGGACATCAAACTAAAGTGTCTGTGCTTCTTAGCCTACCAACATTCTATTATTCATAAAGCTTATTTTTTAACAAAAAATTAAATATTTTATCCCACTCTTTTATGTTTTTTGATTTTAAACATCCACTATGTTATAGGCACAACTATCTAATATTTCCTTTGCACTTCTATCTTTCTTTGTTTCGGACATCGGATTTTTAGTTTTTCCTTTAGTAACTCAAGCAGATTCTATATTTCAACTCTTGAATTGTGAAATCTTCTTTGTGTGCTCTGTTTCTAAATTGCATTTTCCAGGCTAATAATGCATGGGTATTGTACAACTCCAATACAAAGGGTGAAGGTTTTCTTTCAGCAACCCTCAAGGGTTTCACTGTTCTTGATGACCGTGAGGGAACTGAACTGGAATTCAGGCGGGCAATTGGAGTTGCTAACAGCATCGGCACAGGTCGGCTGCACATACCGACTGATAAGCACAATCAACTCTCAAGTGATGCAAGTACCATAGAAGAAAATATTGCTCAAGCAGTTCCTACGATGCTTATTCTTGATGCAAAATTCGTACAGTTTTCAACATTTGTTTCCTTATCAGTTCAAAAACCTCAACTTCTTGTTGCACTTGATTTTCTCCTGGCTGTTGTTGAATTTTTTGTTCCAACGGTTGGCAATATATTGTCAGATGAAGAAGATAAGAGCTACTTACATGTTACTGATGCTGTTATCTTGGATCAGTCACCTTATAGGCAGCTATCATCGGAACTGCATATATCTCCTGGAAAACCGTTAGTAGCAGATGATGAAAATTTTGACCACTTCATCTATGATGGTAATGGTGGAGTAATGCACCTAACGGATAGAAATGGAGTTGATCTATCAGCACCTAGCAAAGAAGCAATGATATATGTTGGAAATGGGAAGAAATTACAATTCAAAAACATCACTATCAAAGTATGATTAGTTGCCTATAATTTACTGTTAACCACTATTTTTTAGAAAAAAAAAATGGGAACAAACTTTTAATTGATATAATGAAAAGCAACTAATGCTTGAATTACAACGAGACACAATAATCCATACAATCAAGAAGACGAGGGGATCGGCATATGCACTCGAATACCTCAGCAGATTGATACACTTATAGCACCCTCATCATATCCCAATAATAAAGAGAGACAATTCTCAACATAAGAAAATACATAATATAAAACCAAATGAAAGAGAAAAGAAGACTCTAATCTAGGAAGATGAAAGCTCTCCAATTTTGTGTTGACCATTATTGTTTGCATTAAAATTCATAGTGAACTTAACAATGCTTTTGACCACTGCAGGGTGGACAATTTTTGGATTCTTGTGTTTTTATGGGCACCAACAGTAGTTATTCAGCATCTAAGCAAGATAAGGTGTACTTGGAGTTGGGGGATAACATTGTCCAACGAAGTTCTCAAGATGCACAATCTCAAGATATTACCAGCAACAAGTCTACTGACTATACTATCGAATTGCAGGTTGAGTACTAAACTATCTTGATTAGTTCAAATGTGATCTATCCTTATGTATTCTTGTTTTTGCCTTTGCACAACCTCCTTGAAACCTACTCTTCAATTAAAGATTTGAAGATAATATGCCAAAGTTATTTGAATAGCATAAAGACAAGCGACTCTCATGTTCTGGAATATTCTTAAAAATTCTAAGGCAGGATGGTGGCATAGATGGACTGTGGACGCTTTGAAAGGGTAAATTGTTGACGTAGTTGGAGCACATCACTCTAGTCTATACAAAGCTGCCTTGACTTAGCTGTGGATCTGGCATTTTTTCCCACCTGATCGATGCTTGAATTAACTGACATTGTTGAACTATTTAATAAATGCACATAGAAGTTTGAACATTTACGAGCTGAAAACTTTCATGGAAGCTTCTGGTAATAGGTGAATAAGATATGTGAAGGAGTGAGCTTTTGTCATAGTGCTTTTAATCATTTGGCAATTCCAGTTGGCATGGACAAAGTTGAAACATAAAAAAAAACGTGGATTTGCCTGAACCTAAAAATGATCAGTGTTAAAACATGTGTTGTGGATTTTTGTCCGAAGAGAATAAAATAAGCTTTATGTTCAATGTTGATGATCTTCTTGAAAATTCCCCATTCAAATTTTTTTATCACCCAGTAGTTTATCGTGGGGACTTATGTAGCATGTTCATGTCATAGATGACTAATTTGAAGGAACTTATACTTTCTGTTTGTGGCCCGTTTTAATTTATGTACTCCATGCAGGCAATTGGTCCTGAGCTGATTTTCTACAACACATCAAGGGAAGTAGGGGAATCAACAATCCTCCAGAACCAACTTTTGCATGCTCAACTGGATGTATATTGCAGGTAGATGCAGTTTCTCTACATTTTATGGAAAACTTGATTTGGCTGAAAAAAACTAAGAAAAATACCAACATGTTTCCACTCAAAGCAAATGCTAGTGCAGAGTCTTATGCTATGCATATATTTTTTTCATTCTGAAATTTATATATATTGCGCCATTTTGGATTATTTCGCAATTTCCCATTTTAGTAATGTTCTACATGCTTATCATGCCTATAGGTTTCTTCTGAAAGGTGATACGACTGAATTTAGTGCAAATGCACTCGGTTTGACCATGGAGAGTAATGGAATCCGGATTCTGGAGCCCTTTGATTCCTCAATAAATTATTCGAACGCTTCGGGAAAGACAAATATACATTTATCTGTTTCAGATATATTTATGAACTTTTCGTTCAGCATCTTGAGGCTGTTTTTAGCTGTTGAAGAGGACATTGTGACATTTCTAAGAATGACGTCAAAGAAAATGACTGTCGTGTGCACTGAGTTTGACAAAGTCGGAACAATCAAAAGTATGCCACCACACTGTTTATTTATCTTATTGCCAGTATATGTAGAAATATCAAAATTTGAATCCTTCCAGCACTTATCTTCATTTTGCAGGTCTGAACAGTGATCAATTATATTCTTTCTGGAGGCCTAATGCTCCACCTGGTTTTGCAGTTTTGGGCGACTATGTGACACCATCGTCAGTAATCTCTGTATAATATTTCCTTGGCATTATCTTGTCGGTTTGATTTTTGGTATTGACATGAGCACTCTTAAAATGGCAGTGGAAAACCACCAACGAAAGGAGTTCTTGCAGTAAATACCAGTTTTGCAAGAGTAAAGCGACCTATATCTTTCAGACTAATATGGCCACCGGTAGCTTCTCAAGACATTTCTAGTTATCACATCAACAATTATAATTCTTCACCTGGATATGATAGTCTAGGCCAAGAGGATTGCTTTTATTCCATTTGGTTTCCTGAAGCACCCAAAGGATATGTTGCACTTGGTTGTGTTGTCTCCAATGGAATTATGCAACCGCCATTGTCTGCTGTTTTCTGCATCGCCTCTTCCTTAGTTTCTGCCTGTTCCTTCAGGGACTGCATAAGTATCAGCACCAGTGTACCGTATGTCAAATATCAAACTAATGAATCTCTCTTATGTTCATTTTCGTTCTGGGCATTCTATTTTTATTCACATTTGGAAATTGATGGTTGTATTGGATAAGTCTTATATATGCAAGAAGATTTACTCTGGATGGGTTTCATATTTAAGATATAGGCTCCTTTAGGGATTGCGTTTACAATTATAAAAAGTGATTATGGGGAAATCTTAACTGCCTACGTTGTTTGTAAATTGAATTATTTATTAATCTATTAGAATTACTTTTAAATTTTAACTAACGTGTAAAAATTAATAGATACTAGCTTTTAGATTTAGTTTCTCTAAAAATTTGCTAACTTCTTAACAATTTAAATAAATATATTATAATAATATCCTTTTATATTAATATATTTTGTCATATGTATTTTCAAATTTTAGTTGATTCATTTTTTATAAGAATTATTTTTTAGAACTTTTATCAAATAATTTAGATTAAATAAAAGTAGTCGAAATTCAAATCATATACAATTTTAAATAAATTATAAACTAATTATTCATAAAAAAAAAATAATTGAAATAATAAGCCTAGTTTGGTTCATATAACTAATTTACATCAAGTTAGTATTAATTTACCAAACACCGTAACTAGCTTTTTTAATTTAAAAATTAAAATTTACCAAACACTATTTTACTTCTTTTTATAGCTGATACTGAAGCTGTCCGTAATTATTTTAAAAGCTATAGTAATCTGAAATGAAACGATAAAGTGTACTTTGCAATCCCATCCGCTAGAAATGTTCAGTGTACTTCTGGTTTCTCTTATCTTGACTAAATTTGGGCACCTATGTCTGTAAGATTATTTTTGATACAGTTTTGTTTATAAGTTGCAGGTGCCATTCAAATTTTGCTTTATGGCGTGTGGACAATGCTGCTGGATCTTTCTTGCCAGCAGATCCAACATCTTTTGGTGTGAGAGGTACTGCATATGAACTGCGTCGTTCAATATTTGGGTTTCCTGAAGTGTATCATGAAATGCCTAAGAGTTCAGATAGTCATGCTTCACCTAGTCAAACTGAGACACTGCATTTGGAGAAATCACCTATTGTAACTTCTGGTCAGCGTTTTGAGGCTGTTGGTAAATTTCAGTTGATATGGTGGAATAAAGGATCAAATTCCAAGAAGAAACTATCAATATGGCGTCCAGTTGTTCCTCAGGGGAAGATTTATTTTGGTGATGTTGTTATTAAAGGGTGTGTGTCTTTCATTTTCTATTTTTAGTCGGTATGTTAGAGTCTTATGGTGTGTTTGGTTTAACTTTTCAAGTGTTCAATTTTGATAATAAGTCGTTTTAGAAAAAATTGAAGTGTTTGACAATCTCTCAAAATAGTTTTTGAAACACTTTTTAAGTGTATTTTAAACCGTTTTTTCTCAAAAGATTTTGAATAAAAATGACTTTTTTTAAAAAAATATTTTTTTCTCCAGTCAATCCAAACATGCCTGTAGTTTTATGGTTAACTGTTGGTTGTCTTCTGGACTCAGATTTGAGCCTCCAAATACATCTATTATTCTTCTTCATACCGGAGATGAAGAGCTGTACAAGTCCCCACTAGATTTCCAACTTGTGGGACAAATCAAGAAGCAAAGAGGAATGGAAGATATATCCTTCTGGTTGCCACAAGCTCCTCCAGGGTTTGTTTCCTTGGGTTGTATTGCATGCAAATGTAAGCCTAAGCTACAAGACTTCAGTGCATTGGGATGCATTCGGATGGATATGGTAACATGGGATCAGTTCGTGGAGGAAAGTGCCTGGGATTCTTCAGATGCTAAGCTAATAACCGAGCCATTCAGCATATGGATAGTTGGTAATGAGTTAGGGACCTTTGTTGTGCGGAGCAGGTCCAAGAGGCCTCAAAGGAGCTTCAATCTTAAGCTGGCGGATTCACATGTAACCAGTGGTTCCGATAACACTGTAATTGATGCAGAAGTGAGAACGTTTTCTATTGCAGTTTTTGATGATTATGCTGGTTTGGTAAGAAAACTACTCATTTTCAGTTTTGTTAAATGATAAGACAAATAGTATTGGTCACCTGGTTATAATAAGCTTCAAATAAAGGGGCACATTATGAGAGTCAATTTGATTTAATATTTTTTAAAATTTTTTTTTTTTATTTCGTTTCATACATCAATGAAGTTGCTTCTTGTTAAATAATAAAAATGTTAGTCCAGCATCATTTTTTTTTTTTTTTGCATTTTGTTGACATTTTTGTTTTATCTTTATTATTATTTTTTTGCTTGAAATCTTTGTCTTATATATATTTTTTTCTTCCTTGACAAGGATCTTAAAGAAAACCTCAATTAATATGGAAAAACTCTTTCACCTGAGATGGATTGATTTAATTATAGAAGTGTGGAATACATAGACATGAGGGTCAGCAGATCCCGAAGACTTCCCTCATATGGGAGTGTTGTGCAACATATTCTTTTCGTTTTACCCTCATCTGAGAGTGTTGTGCAACATATTGTTCTTGTTTTAATTCTTCTTTGACAGCCTTCATTTGATTGCCCTATGGCCCATCATGTGCCAATTTTACCATGTACCTTGGAATTTTGTTTGTTTCAAATTCTACCAACATTCCATTACCCTCATAGAAAATTTTGAGCTTTCTCGATCTTCTTTCTTTCATTTTGAAGTATGAACCATCCTTTTATGCACATTTAGTTTATTATAAATACAAATGGACTTCTTTTTTTGTCGATTTATTTGCATAATTTCTCTTCTTGATTTTGACAGATGGTTCCATTGTTCAATATATCGCTTAGCGGGCTGGGATTTAGTCTTCATGGAAGAAAAGGATATTTAAATTCTGTCATGAACTTCTTTTTGGCTGCCAGATCATATAATGATAAGTACGAATCTTGGGAGCCTCTTGTTGAACCTGTAGATGGATTTCTGAGGTAACTACCTTGGGATGCTTCTTTTTATGCCATTTCTTTCATCAAATGAAATGATTATGAACCTAGGGATTGCCTGAACTATGCACTGCAACTGTGCACTAGAATTGATAACATTTCTAAAACTTTGAAGTATATTTTAGGTCTGTTTGGTTCACGTTAACTTGTAAGGTGTTCAATGAGCTCACTCCTTGCTTGTTGTCAACACAAATGATAGAATTTAGAACTAATCCAAATTGTGTTGCACTCATAGTAAAAGTGTGGAAGATGCAAACCTTATTTTAATTTTTCTGCGACCCACTAGTTTTTGGTATTGGAAATCCTATTTTTTAGTTTGTAAAATTTTACTCACGTGATGCTCCATTCAGCAATCTAAATGTCCCATTGCACACTGGATGTCAGTCAACTCTTTCCTATTCTGAGGGTTTCTTCCAATTTCCACCTCTATTTGTTGTGTTTTACATTTGAAGGAAAAGCTTCGTTGTGAAGGTTGAACAATGGTAGAACTAATGTGCTGAAATTCCTTTTTCTCCAATTTCCACCTCCATCAATTGTGGTTCACATTGCCTCTACCTAGCTTTTATCCCACCTTTCTTTATTATGAATCAAAGGTTGTAGAATACGAAAGAGGAATTCTCTATTTTTAGAGAATTTAAACAAAATATTCCAAATAGAAGGAATCTAAAAAGAATTAAATCAGGAATTACCCAAGATTAACTACTACTAATCATTTGTTCATTCCAACTACTTCATTTGGGCTCTTGAATCTTGACCTTGTAATCATCTTTTATTTCATACCAAACTAGTTGGAGAGCTTTCTTTTAGCAACCTCTTTTGCTATCTTTAGATGATTAGCTCTTGGTTCTTTTAAATAACAAAAAAAAAAAAAAAAGCAAAGTCTTTTCATACAATTTTATTTAATCAGGATGATGTCACCAGTCAGGAATATAAGTTTGCGCGTTTAAATGATTGTCTTAATTTGGTTCCTGTCAGGTACCACTACGATCAAAATGCCCCTGGTTCAGCTTCTCAGTTGCATCTTACCTCAGCTAGGGATTTAAATTTGAATATTTCAGCGTCTAGCGTCAATCTGCTCATTCAAGCATATGCAAGTTGGATCAACCTCACGCATGTTCAGGAGCATAACAAAACAAGAGTAGTACATATGTTTCTTCTTCTATTATAATTTTGATATTAATAGCCTCTGTAGATCAAGATCGCATTCAGTTAACAATTAGCATGATATGTATTGCCTGGCTGACCAATTCTTCTTCCTTTTTTCTTTTTCCTGGGAATTGTCGTATAGGACTCATTGTTTTCCACTTCTGGAGGAAGAAGTATCGGTGATGTGCATGCCAAGCGAGACTACTTTATCATCCCACAAAACAAACTTGGTCAGGACATTTACATCCGAGCTACTGAAATACGTGGTCTTCAAAATGTAATTAGGATGCCTTCAGGGGACATGAAGCCCTTAAAAGTTCCTGTTTCAAAGAACATGTTAGATTCCCATTTGGAAGGAAAACATTTTAAGAAAGATAGAAGAATGGTGACGATAATAATTTCTGATGGAGAGGTATAACATATAATTTTCATCAACTACTTTGTGAAGACTCTTTCCTCGGCATTTCTTTCAATATGTTTCTTTCATTTATGAACAATTATTTGCACTTGGTCATCTTTTACTTGGACAAACATTTGATACAGTTGCCAGGGGCTGAAGGACCGGCTGTTCACCAATATACTGTAGCTGTTCGCCTTACTCCCATCCAAGGGGTTTTTGCTCAATTGCAACATCAACAGAGTGCACGCACATCCGGAAGTAGCTCAGACCACTCATTATCTGCTGAGGTTGACTTGGTCTACTGGAACGAAATATTCTTTTTCAAAGTTGAATCCCCGGTGGGTACTATATAGACTTGTTCATTCAACATGTAGCCATGACCATCTTTATTTTATTCATTCATAGTTACACCGGTGGCAATTATGATTTATTGAAGAATTGATTGATAGTTATCAATGGCCATTCAATCGGATTATTCATTGTTATTTATAATCCTTTTTTGGGTGAATTGGTGCTGTTTATATTATAAATTATGTATAATTAGTGCTTTTGGTGTTTATGGTGCTGATATTACCAGTCTTGATTCTTAAAATGATGATAGGGGTCATTTTCATTTTTATATAAAAATCTTACATCTATAACACCAAATATCTTTCTTTACATGAGAAAAATATCTAACTTTTTCCGGACTTTGTAGATGCTTTTGATTTCTGTCAATACCATCTCTTTGTGCCTCCCTGATGTTATTCATATTTTCAAAATACACAGGAAAAATATATGCTGGAATTGATGGTAACAGATGTTGGAAAAGGTACCTTAACATGCTAGTAGTTCTCTTAAATAGAAGAATGGAGGGATGTCCTACAAATTGATTCCAATGATACTTACTCTTATTTCTAGTTGGTTCATATTTGTTATTCACATCACAACGAGTTTTGGATATGTATAACTAAATTCTTGCACACACTAATGCACTGTAGTTAAGTTTTTCGTTTGACTTGAGAATATAACACGGCACATTTTGGCAGTGAATTGAACTCCGATCTGAATTTTTTTTTTAATTCAAAACAAAAAGGGAAAGATGGGAATAAAATGTGTATGACCGACACCTATAAGGTACCTTGCTAGCTCTTGGGCGTCACGTCATCTCTATTGTTCAGATAACAACCATATCTATATTTGTTAAGATAAGAAAAAAAGAAAAGAAAAGAAAAGAACATCCATGGTTGTTATGTATGTTATTTGTAATTTCTTATGGCGATATCTTGTGTGGTAAAACTGTCACGTTTCATTTTAATTGCGTGAATCTTTTTTATTCATTTCTAATTGCCTGGAAGTGAAATGTTATGAGGAAAATTGATCTTTTTTTTTTTTTTCTTTTTTTAGTAAGTTTTTGTAGTTTTCGAGTAGTAAACCATTTTGAAAATTTAGCAAGGTCATTATAATCTCCCTCCTTATCAATTCTACAGGTGAGGCTTCTGGATTCTTTTCTGCCCCTTTAACACAGATAGCGCAGAGCTTGGAGGATGAACTTCATTTGCATGATCACGTGAATAGGTTAAGCTGTATAGAACTTGCTTCATCTGAATTGGTAATAGGTCTTGTACTTCCTGTACGATATGTAACTGTTTGACAACCATCTGGAAGTCTATTGCAATTTCTAATTTAAAGTTGTTTCTAAAAATTATATCACAGGGGAAAACATCCAAGTCCAGTGGAAGATTAAATTGTACTGTGCTTTTGTCGCCCAAACCAGAGTTTGAGAACATTAATCAATCCCAAAGTAAAGGAAGAAAATCTGGATCTATTCAAATAAGTCCGAACAGGACTGGCCCTTGGACTACTGTTAGGTTAAACTATGCTACACCAGCTGCTTGTTGGCGCTTAGGGAATGATGTCATTGCCAGCCAAGTGACTGTCAAGGACGGCAGCCGATATGTGACAGTTAGGTCTCTCGTCTCAGTGCAGAACAATACTGATTTTACACTTGATGTCTGCCTCATGTCCAAACGTTGCAAAGAAGACATGCATCTCCTGGATGAAACTGGTAATTCTGGTGGTTCAACAGCCGATAGTAACGTGGTTGTTACAGAAGAGTTCTATGAAACTGAAAAGTACAGCCCCGCTGCTGGCTGGGTTAGCTGCCTGAAATTCAGTCAGGATTTCTCAGAAGGAATTGTTCCAGAGGTAATAATCGTTCTCTCTTAAGAGAGAAAAATTGAATTCAAATTAATATCATTTAGAAAAGAAAATAGTTGAAATGAAATGAAGAAAAGCCTTTTTTTAAAATAATTTTATTAAAAAGAACTTCATTTGTTACATGTTTGGTGGAATTCTAGCTGGTCGTGTGCTTAAAACTTAGTTATAATTTAATTTGTAATATTAATTTCTCGTGATGTATGTGTTGTATATTTTCTTTTTTTCCCCTTTTTTTTAAAAAAGAAACATTTTATTGATAATTGAGATCGGGGGAAAACCCCCAACATCTATAGGTGATTACAATAAAGAGTGCCAATTATTGATTAAGAAAGATTAAGCTAAAATGAATGAAATGGTGCTTAACTTAACTTTGCATAAAAGAAAGAAAGAAAAAAAAAAAAAAACAAAACAAAACAGTGGACAAAACTAACTCCATCAAATTACTAAAGGAGGAAAAAGTGTCATAGATGGTAAGGGAGGAAGGAAGGCAATTAGATTCATCAGGATGATCTCCAAAAATAGTCATGTCGAGTGGGAGGGTTGTAAATTCAACATCATTAGTGTAACCTTCTAGTGTAATACCGACAGACTAATTTTGAATGAAATGATTCTCTTCCTTTAAATGAGGGGAGATACTTTATTTATAGGTGAAATGATTATAAGCATGTAGAATAACTAACTAACTAACTACCTACCTATTTTAACTCACTTTTAGCTCACTAACAATGCATACCCTTTAGCTTGTCTGTACACCAACTCCCCACCTCTCCCAAAAAAAAAAAAAAAAAAAAAAAAAAAAAAAAAGGAATTGACCTCAAAGATGACAATTAGGACGCCAAATGGAAGTCAACAGAAGCAAAATAAGATTTGAGATGGGCAATATTGATAATTGAATTAGTATGTTGATCACAAGTCAACTCAATGAGGTAACTTAATTTGGCCATCGGTCTACGAATGAGAAGTAGAGCTCAAATGCAGTCTTCCACTCATCTCCCGGCGTAATTCGTATTTACTGGTATCAACTCTTCACTTGGTTTGGCCACAGGCTCAAACTTGGTTGTGTACTCTGTACTTTTGGAGAACGAATTTCTTGTCATTTAATTAGATAAAAGGTACATATATATAGGAGAATGAGAAACCCTGATCTGGGATATACAATATTGCAATAAAGGACGATTGTACAAATTAATTTAAATATATCTTATAACACTCCTCAAGTTGGAGCAAATATGTCAATCATGCCCAGCTTGTTGCATAAATAGCTTATTCTTGCTCCATTTGCAGCTTTGGTAAATATATCTCCCAACTGTTCTCCAATCTTCACATATCCTAATTAACTAACTAACCTAACCTCCTTTAAATAGACTCAAAGGAGAAGGGTTTTATCACACCTATTCTAAAATTAAAACTGAATTTAAAAAGAGAATACAATCCGTCATTTTACAAGAAATATCTAAAATACTCTTTTTACAAGAAATGCCCAAAATACCCTTAATATACCTACATCAGTATCCCCGACCCCAACTCGATTAGATTTTGAATATGTAGGTATTTTAACTTTTTGCATTTACCTTAGTGTTTCCTTTTGCCCAATCTAAGCCCAACTAAAATGTCCAAGCCCAAACCAAAGATAATTTAGGACTTTTTTTTTTTTTTTTAAAAAAAAAAGTACCCATGGAGAAACAAAAGAGGAAATGGGGAAGGGGTCCCCGGCTGGACCCGTTTCCCCAACGGGAATCCCTGCCCCTATCCCCCTCTTTAAATGGCAGGGGCGGGGTTGATAAGTATTTTGTTAAGGAGAAGATTGAAGTAGGAACAATATCAATTGGATAACCCATCCCTTGGATAACCTACTACAAGATTTATTGTGATAATAAGGCCACCATCTCTATTGTCCATAATCCAGTTCTACATGATAGAACAAAACATCTCGAGGTTGATAAGCATTTTGTTAAGGAGAAGATTGAAGTAGGAACAATATGTATTTCTTATCTTTCTACATCCGAGCAAATTGTTGATGTATTAACCACAAAGGCCTTTTTTTTAACAGAAATAGAACTTTTCATTAATGCACTAACTAAAAGCCTTCCAAAGCAACAATTTGATAGATTGATTCACAAGCCGCCCATGGAAGACATCTTTAAATCACCTTGAAGAGGAGTGTTGGAATTTTTATGTGTGTATAAATATTAATTGTAAAATACTTTTCTTTATTGTTTATTATTTCCCATATTTGTAAGAGTTCTTTCTCCTATATAAGAATACTTAAGATTGCACATATTCAATAAGAAAGTGTAATCTTGTTCCCCCAAAACTAAGAATTGCCAATATCTTCTCCTTTCCGGACAAATTCACTTCTTTGGTTAAGGTTTGTGATCTTCAGTTGCAGGCTATTCCTTCTAGTTCTTTGAAAGTTACAGCTTAATGGTGTTATCATTGGTCGTTTAGAGATAATAGCCTTTTTATGGATTGTTCGAGATGTTTTTCTGTCAGAGTTTTGTATTGTCATTTTTCCTTGGGTCTCGTTTCTCTCTCCTTATGGTTTCTTAAGAGTTTATTGATCTTTTGTCGTGCAATATTTTCAATCATTTGTTTGTTGTTTTACTTGGTTTTGGTCTGGCTTGTTTTGGTTAAGTTTGTCTCTTAGATTCTTTGGGGCCTATCTCTCTCTCTCTAAGTTTTTGTGCTTCTTAGTTGATGGGTTTTCGTCTTATTTGGCATGTAGTTTTCCTCATCTTCAGTTGTTTTTGTCTCTTATATTTGTCTTCTATTTGGTGATCTTGTATTTGGAGAATGGGTCTCTTTGTATTATATCAATGATTTTTTTCCTTTAAAAAAATATATATATAAATAAATAACACACGCATATCTATTCATAGAGTTGGGCTGGCTTGACAAAGGCCAGTATCGAGGAAACAGTTATATTAATATTCAATGTTTGGTTCAGTTCTGCGAACTAAGCTTTATCAATGGCTACAACGATTTTGCATCATAATTTACACAAGTCCGTTTTTCCATTGATTGTTCCTGAGGAATGGTTTTGGTGCTTTCTTGTTTCTAGTTATTGAAATTCAGTGCATATTTGTATGGCTCATATCCATTATTTGGCTGCTTTTTAATCCAATGTTCACTTGCTCAGATAACATCAAGAGTTGAGCTACCGTCAGGTTGGGAATGGATTGATGATTGGCATTTGGACAAGACCCCTCATACTGCTGCTGATGGTTGGGTTTATGCTCCAGATGTCAAAAGTTTAAAATGGCCCTATTCTTCTAGCTCTGTGAAATCTGTAAACCATGCTAGGCAAAGGAGGTGGATCAGAAGTAGGAGGCAGATAATAAACAATATAAAGAGGGAAGTATTCATAGGGCAATTGAAGCCTG
Source organism: Benincasa hispida (assembly GCF_027475165.1). NCBI lineage: Eukaryota > Viridiplantae > Streptophyta > Magnoliopsida > Cucurbitales > Cucurbitaceae > Benincasa > Benincasa hispida. The sequence continues at coordinate 15,094,333 of NC_143482.1, forward strand.
GTGATACGGTTCCCCTACCTTTATCGGTGCTGAAACATTCTGGACTTTATATCTTTCATTTTAGGCCTTCGACCCTTAATAATTGTGATGAGTACTCTTGGAGTTCAGTTGTAGATAAACCTAATCAAGATGATGTTAATGGGCCTGATATTTTTTCTGAAATATGTATTTCAACCCTAAGTGAATCTGAGGAGTTGTTGTATTGTGTTCAGACAAGCGGAACCTCGTCAAGTAGTTCCCATAGATTATGGTTTTGTTTAGGCATACAAGCATTGGAAATTGCCAAAGATATACACTCTGACCCTATTCAGGACTGGAATCTTGTTATCAAGGCTCCATTGTCTATTGCCAATTACCTTCCACTGGTGACAGAATTTTCTGTTCTAGAGAAACAGAAAAGTGGTCATTTCATTGATTGCTGCAGAGCCATCCTTCATCCGGGGAAAACTGTGAAGGTCTATGATGCTGACATCAGAAACCCATTGTTCTTTTCACTCCTCCCACAGAGGGGATGGCTTCCTGTGCATGTAAATTTAGTTCTCTTTCATCTTGCTACATTGTTCATGAGAGATTTTGCTGTAGCCATGGTTTTTTTTTCTTTTTTCTTTTACATCCTCCTCTTTTCTTTTTGACAGGAAGCAGTTCTTATATCCCACCCTCATGGAGTTCCGTCAAGGACATTAAGTTTGAGAAGTTCAATTACTGGAAGGTTCCATTTTTTCTCCCTACCCCATTTGTTTCTCATTTTATCTTCTTCGAGACCAACGTGAGTATGGTTTGTGCAGGGTTGTTCAAGTTATTCTTGAACACAATCATAATCAGGAGCATCCATTCCTGGAGAAGATCATCAGATTCTATGCACCTTACTGGTTTTCTATTTCTAGATGTCCTCCTCTGACACTCCATCTTGTAGACAGATCAGGGAGAAAAAATTCACGAAAGATTTATCACCGGTTTAAGTCCAAAACTAATATTGACAGTGACACTTTCGAGGAAATAACTGAAGAAGAAATACACGAAGGTTACACGATCGCTTCTGCTCTGAACTTCAATTCGTTGGGCCTCTCTGTATCAATTAATCAAACTGGGAAGAGCCAGTGTGTAACTGTTGAAGATCTATCTCCTCTAGGCGACATGGTAAGAGTTTCAAAATTTGGATCCATTATCTTCTTAAAAGGGTCAAGGCATTCTTTATTAATTTGATTTTATCTGCAGGACGGATCCTTAGATCTCTATGCTTGTGATGATGATGATGAGGGAAAGCGTATGCAGCTTTTCATTTCAACAAAGCCATGTCCTTATCAATCTGTACCAACAAAGGTAATTTCTTGATTTGAGTTATTGGATACTTCAGGTGATACTCTCATCTCTTGTATCACCTTCCCAAAAGTCTTGTTTCTCTAATATTCTCATTCACCACGCTTTTTATTTTTCGTTATCAATTTTAGCTGTTATCATGGTGATGTTTTTGTGTATTTTTTATTTTTCATTAGCAATTTTCGCTCTTACCATGGATCCACCGCCAGCATGCCAAAGATCTTTCCAGTCCATTCGCGTGTGATCTTTGTGTTGTCTGTCAAAAGAACTCTGTACAGTCAACCCAAGCGACTGCAGCCATAATCCATGGCTAGGATCGATGCTTCAGAATAAACGTGCTCTAGGAAACTTAAAGAAACACAAAGAACATAAAGATAGTAATATATTGCAATATCAGGAGAAATTATAATATACCAATAGCTCTTCGGAGGCTCTCTCTCCCAAAGCCCTACTATGGAAACTCTCACTAAAATGATCCACACTTCTAAGGTCCCTAACACCCTTTATTTATAACCAGGACACCCTAGCTAATTACTACTAAGAAGAATCCCTTAGTTATATTATACAAATCTTACCCATATGTCCCGTACTCTCAACACCCTCACTCCAATTGGTACTTATTACGTGTTGGAGTGCAGGAGAATGCATCTGTAAGATTCTATAGTTCCATATTACATTGAGAAATAATGCATACACTTATGCAAGGGTAAGAAACTATGAGATTGTTGATATAATATTAAAATTTACCTTAAGTTTAAGTATTTGGGTCAATTGGTGATTTAACATAGTATCCAAGCAAGAAGTCCTGTGTTTAAACCTTTGTAACGTTCTTTCCTCCCTAATTGTTGGGGGTATTTGAGGCATTGACTTGAGTTGAGTTGGGTTTTTAACTCAACTCAATGTTTGACCACCAACCAACTTCACAAGTCAGTGTTAATTTTATTGTGATATCAAAATATCGAAGAATCTCATTCATTCTATACATTAGAGTTTAATATATATAGGCATACATGAAAGCCATAGACTATAGTGAAAAGACAATAAAGGACAAGAAACTAATAAGCTCCTCTATTTACATATACATATTGAAAAGTAAAGGATAGAAGTGAAAACACCAAAGTTACATGGAAAACCCTATACCAGGGAGAAAAAAAACCACGATAAGAGTTTTTTATTAATTTCTGATACCCAGTACACAATACAGGGACAAGTATAAATAACCAAAGGTAAGAAACCCTAGACTGTAGACACCACGTAAAAAGACTAAAATGCCCTTAGGGCTAAACAACATTTTCAACACTCCCCCTCAAGTTGGGGCGTAGATATCAATGAGACCCAACTTGCTAACACAGGTGTCAAATGTTTGTCTCGGTAACCCTTTGGTGAGAACATTTGCAATCTGTTGACTAGACGGAACATAGGGAATGCAGATACTTCCGTTATCCAGTTTCTTTTTGATGAAGTGTCGGTCGATCTCAACATGTTTGGTTCCGTCATGTTGAACAGGATTGTTAGCAATATTAATGGCAACCTTATTATCACAATAAAGTCTCATCGGGTCATGACTTTCCTGATGAAGATCTACCGGAACCTTTTTTAACCACAGTTCTTCACAAATACCAAGGCTCATAGTTCTGTACTCTGCTTCGACACTGCTCCTAGCCATGACACCTTGCTTCTTACTCCACCAGGTAACTAAATTTCCCCACACAAAAGTACAATATCCAGAGGTAGACTTTCTATTAGTAATAGAACCAGCCCAGTCTGAATCTGTGTAAATCTCAATGCATCTTTTGTCATGTTTTCTGAACACCAAGCCTTTTTCAGGCATAGACTTCAGATATCTTAAAATCCGCATAACTGCCTCCATGTTCTTTCATAAGGAGCCTGCATAAACTGACTGACCAAACTAACTGTATACAATATATCATGTCTGGTATGCGAAAGATAGATCAACTTCCCCACAAGCCGTTGATATCTTTCCTCGTTAACCAGAACATCATCTACTGATTCTACTAGATTGTTATCGACTTCTATCGGCGTATCTGCAGGTTTGCACCCAGTCATTCTTGTTTCTCTCAACAAGTCTAGTATATATTTCCTCTAAGACATTGAAATCCCTTCATTTGATCTTGCTACCTCCATTCCTAGGAAATATCTCAAGTCACCAAGATCTTTGATCTCGAACTCATCTGTCATCCTTTGTTTCAACCTGTCAATCTCAGCTGAATCATCTCTTGACAAGATAATATCATCAACATAGACAATTAAAACAGCTATTTTTCTTGGTGTTAACCTCTTAGTGAACAAGGTATGATCAGAATGCCCTTGAACAAACCCCTGGGACTTGACAAAGGTAGTGAACCTATCGAACCCGGCTCTAGGAGATTGCTTCAGGCCATACAGAGACTTCTTTAATTTGCAAACCTGATTGCCAAACTGTGCTTCAAAACCTAGAGGTGGGTTCATATAGACCTCTTCTTCCAACTCACCATTCAGAAACGCATTTTTCACATCCAATTGATGTAAGGGCCAGTCTTGATTAACGGCAATGGAGAGAAGAACACGAATAGTGTTAAGTTTTGCCACAGGTGAGAATGTTTCTGAGTAATCCACCCCATATATCTGAGTGAATCCTTTTGCAACCTACCTGGCCTTATATCTATCGAGAGTCCCAGCAGACTTGTATTTGACAGTTAACACCCACTTGCATCCTACTGTTTTGTGACCTTTCGGAAGAACAACCAGATCCCACGTTCTGTTTGTCTCAAGGGCCCGCATCTCCTTCATAATTGTGGCTCGCCATTTAAGAACTTCCGGAGCCTTGTGTACATTGCCTGGAATCATCACGGTATCCAGGCTGGCAGTGAAAGCTTTAAATCTCGTAGACAAGTTACTGTAGGACAAGAAGCTTTCATAGAGTGCTTGGTGCTTGGTGCTTGGTGCACAACCTCGTCCCTTCCATAGGGCAATCGGTAAATCCAAGGTAGCATCAATCTCACTCGTCTTGTCTACCTGTTCATCTGTACCCATCGGTTGCACATTTTCAGTTCCCTGTGTATCTCCTGGCAATTCACCACTACCATCGATCTTGACTTCGTCAGAGTTAACTACATCACTTTTAACACATTCATTATCATCAAGAATAGAGGTACCTTGAGCCGGTTCTGGTTCTGACTCTTGAACACCTTCCGGCAAAGCAACAAGGGGAACTATTTCCTTTCGGAGATTCTTCCTATAGTAGGTTATCCAAGGTACTTGTTTTGTAGGGAGGACAGGATCATTTGTTTCAAGAATAGGCTCAGGAAACAGATCTAAAGGAACAGAGTAGGTAGATGTGTTAGCCTCTTCACTAGTGGTCTCCCCTTGAGGAGGATTAATGGGAAAAAAGGGTTTGTCCTCTTGAAAGGTGGCATCCATGGTGACAGAATACTTTCGAGAGGAAGGCTGAAAACACTTATAGCCCCATTGATGGAGTGGATACCCAACAAACACACATTTTTGGGCCCGATGAGCAAATTTACTCTGATGGAGACCATGATTATGAACAAAAACAATACAGCCAAACACCCGAAGAGGAACATCTGGGAAAAGGTGAGTGGACGAAAAAGAATCTTTAAAACATTCTAAAGGGGTTTGGAATTTGAGCACATGGGAGGGCATTCGATTGATGAGATGAGCCGCAGTAAGTACAACATCTCCCTATAGATACGAGGGTAAGGATGCAGGTATAATGAGAGATCGGGCTACTTCAATAAGGTGGCAATTTTTTTGCTCAACCACCCCATTCTATTGAGGGGTATAGGCACAAGAATTCTGGTGGATGATACCTTTAACGGTTAAAAACTCACGGAGGGACTGATTAATAAACTCACACTCATTGTCACTCCGAAGAATGGCGATTTTGGTATTGAATTGAGTTTTGACGGTAGTGTAGAACTGTTGAAATACCGTCGTCACTTCAGATTTGTTTGTAAGAAGAAATATCCATGTAAGACGGATCTGATCATCTATGAAGGTGACAAATCACGGTTTACCTGATACAGTTGTGACTTTAGACGGATCCCAAACGTCACTATGTATCAAGTGGAAGGGTCGGGAAGGTTTATAGGGTTGTGAAGTAATGGAGGCTCTGGGCTGCTTTGCACGAATACAAACATCACAAGATAAAGATGACACATTCACATTACGAAATGAGTGGGGAAATAGATATTTCATATAATGAAAGTTTGGATGTCCAAGCCGAAAGTGCCATAATAAAAAATCAGTTTCAGAAATAGTAAGAGAAGACAATAAACTAGTCCTAGACAAACTCCTAGAAGAAGCATCATCGGAGAGGAAATAGAGCCCCCTGTTGTGCCAGGCAGTGTCAATCGTCTTTCCCTAGTTCAAGTCCTGAAACAAAACATCATTTGGTGAGAAAACAACTTTTTAATTCAAATCTCTAGTTATTTTACTGACCGATAGCAAATTGTAAGATATCTTTGGAACATGTAAAACATTCTGTAAAACCAATCCCTGAATCGGAGATAAGTGACCCTTTCCAGCAATGGAGGCAAAAGACCTATCTGCAATTCGTATTTTCTCATTTCCAATGCTTGGATAATAGGAGAGGAATTGATTAGATGATCCAGTTAAGTGGTCAATTTCTCTTGAGTCAAGAATCCAGGATTCATCCCCCTCAACAAAGAAACTAAAGGACTGAGGAGTATCTGATTGGACAATATTGCCAGTTCCAACTGTGCCTGGATCCACATGGTTGGCCACCTGGGGAGCACCATCAACCGTTTCACCAACGAAGGCTCGACTGGATTTAGGCTTATCATTTGGAGGACGTCGCTTGCCATTTGGTGGACGACCGTGTAATTTCCAGCATTGGTCTTTTGTGTATCATGGTTTCTTACAATGTTCACAAATTGGAGGGGTCTTTCCATTTTGTTTGTCATTCTCTGATCCAGATGACTTGACTTCAAACGTAGCAGAGTCTAAGTTGGTGGTTGCTGTACCATTCATAGCGTTAGTTCTATCCTCTTCTAATCTGACTTCTGAGCAAACTTCCATCAGGGATGACATCGATCTTTGTCCCAAAATTCGGCTCCGGACGCCATCAAATTTTGAGTTTAAGCCAACCAGAAAATCATATACGCGGTCAACCTTCTTAATCTTCGAATACTGAACCTTGTCGACTGGGCAATTTCAAACTACTTCCCGACACAGATCCATTTCTTGTCACAATAGTGACAATTTATTGAAATAAGACGTTACATCAAGAGCCCCCTGCGTGCACTCATGTACCTTTTTCCTCAATGTATAAAGTCGTGAAGCATTCTACCTCTATGAATATAGTTTCTGGACAGCTTCCCAAATATCCCGAGCTGATGCTGAATAAAGTAGTGGCTTCCCGATCTGGGGTTTTGATGCGTGGTTAATGCGATGAAATAATGGTGTATAATGCGATGGAGGAGTATGCATGGTGCATGCAAGTTTTCTTAGCAAGATCCAAGTATAAACCCTACTAAGTTACCTAATAAGTCCAGGATCGAACACAGGGACTATGGAAACAGTAAGCGACGGTAATTTCTGATGACTTTGCAATGATAAATAAAACAATGCGTTGGTTGGTATGTGTGTTTAATGTATAAACTCTACGCGGCGGAATTGAGAAAAGAGTCAATAACAACGAAAGTTACAATGAGTATGCGGGGGAATGGGTTGAGAAGGTCTTTAGATAGCGCTTCCTGAGATTGCGTTCAAGCTATGCGATCATGCTACACACACGCGACAACAATTCATCTTCCAATGCAAATGCGATAGCTCTTAGTTTTAGGACGCATGCGATGTATGCGATGATGTCTATAGGACTTATTCCTAAGTCTCTATTTCTTGTTTATGCGATGATGAACGATGCGCACAGATACAAGGTGACCGCATACCATCATATCCTATCTCTAGGGTGCATGCGATGCGTTAATAGCAAACGGAACTTATTTCTAAGTTTCTATCTCTTGATTATGTGGTTCTAATCTGACTCTCCCGAGCCTAGATTCTAATCCGACTTTTCCAAGCCTAGATTCTATTCTTAGACCACCTTCCCGAGTATCTCTAAAGGATGAATGACGCATACATAATACAAGATGATCACATAAAGTGAAGATCTTAGGTTATGCTAGCTAAGTGCTTCTCAACCCATTCGACAGTTTAGTTACTTATGCATAATGTAAAGAGAGTGGACAGATATAGAGATGCAATTTCCATTTTATAAATAAAATCAGAATACAGAATGACAATGGAAAGTAAGGATAGAGAGCCTGGTAACAATATCTTGCTTCCCAAGGCTTTACACTGAGTTTTCTCTACTCGATCCAAAAGATGTTCTTGCTTCCGTAAGAGTCGGCCCTCTCTCTTTTCTCAACGCTCCTCGGCACTCTTCCAAGTTAACCAGGACGATCTCTCGGCGTATTCTCCCTTTACTCGTCTCTGCTTTCTAAGTATATAAAATTACAGACTACGGCTATCTATGGTGAAAAAGAACTCTAAAGTCTAAATAGCGAAACCGAACTCCTTTAACGAGGGTGGCCTTCGGTATTTATAGAGCTTCAGGGTGAAAAGCTTTTTCTCTCAAATGATTGCACTAATGGGATGTCATTCATTCTCTGTCTGATGCGTCGAATAATTGTCACCGAAAAGTTGAGTGTACTTGCTACAGTATGTCGTTAACGGCTTGTCAACTAAATTCGGATTCGACAGTTATCAGCTTTCAGTCCCATCGTGATTTATTAAGCTTTCACCTCGATGCACCGGCTCTATGTGGCCACCTTCTTGAGCAGATTTTCACGAACGCATATGATCGCATAGCCTTGCAGTCGCAATATCTTAATGCGCTCGGACGCTAAATTCTTTGGATCACAATTCCGCCTTGCACCAACGCATTTTTCTGCACTTAATATATAAGTTAGCTTCTTTAATGCGATGGACACATGCGATCGCAATGTTCTAAACTTAATGCTTTTGGACGCGATTTTTTATATTTTTACCGTCGTAATCCTTCATTGTTTTATATCTTTGCGCTGTAATAACGTGCATTTTTGCCCGTTATCAAGTTCCATACTGTTTATCAAAATCGAGCGGAGGAGAGAATCCTCCCCCTTCCATATACGTTCCTGAGGATCCCCAGGGTTCGGTCTGGGTATCTCACTAACTTGTACCATCCCTCGAGGACCATTTGCACAGATTGCAACCAAGAAAAATAGTTCTCGCCATTAAGTTTTTTGCCGATAGATGTTCTTGTAGAATTGCCCACAGAACCAGACATAATGTTTGCAATAGGTAAAGTACGGTAAGCAGTTAGTTACCAGTGTTTCTGAACATAATGGAAAGCCCAGATATGTATCTGGATGAAAGTCAGTCGAAGGAGTTGCCGTGGATCTAATGGCTGCCCCAAGCGCAGAAATCTGTTGCTGCAAATTTGCCGGTTGCTGTTGAAACCCAATGGTCCCCAATGGTCCCACCAAAACTCATTGTGGGTTGTTTCTACCCATAAACCCTAAAAAATTGGTCTCTGCTGTCGTGGGAAAAGAAGTTTGATGAGCTGGCTAACCAAAGAAAGGAGTGTGGGGAAAGAAGTCTACTGTCGGTCTCTGTTGGGCTTGCTGGACCGGGCTCGGCTGGACTGGTTGGTTCAGCTAGACCGGGTTTGGCTGGACTGGTTGGTTCAGCTGGATCGGTTGGTTCGAAGGACTGGGCAGAGGAGAAGGAAGGTTCGTCTGCGATGGAAGAGATGGAAGGCTCGTCTGTGACTGAAGGCCGACTGCGTCTCGGCTGCGAAAGACGACCTAGCTGTGACCGGGTAGAAACGACGGTTGCGATGGAGGACCTCCAACGGCCGGTAGAGCGATCGGCAGTTGGAGTAATTCGAAAGGAGAAGTGGCTCGATTATCAATTCTAGGGTGTGAACTAATACGATGAAGTTTGGCAAACTGGCATGAATCACAATCTAATAAGGACAAGTTATAAAATTGAGGACATAACTTTTTTTAAGATTGAGAGAGAAGGATGACGAAGATGACAATGTGCATCAAACGGAGAAACAACGCCAGAACAAGCAATGGTTGTTAATGTCGATACCAGGTGATAAAAAATATATAGTCCTCCAGATTCATGGTCTTTTTCCAATAATCTTCTTCATCACAAGATCCTAAAACAAGCAATATAAGGATAAAATAAGAACAATTAAGGTCATGAGTTATTTGATTAATAGAGATCAAGTTAAAAGAAAACGTAGGTAAATGTAGGATAGATGACAGAGAAAGGGATGGAGTGAGAGTTACAATGCCAGATCCAAGAATAGAAAATTTTGATCCATCTGCTAAGGTAACACTGGGGAGGATGTAGAAGATAAAGGGGTGGAAAGTATGTTGGGATTACCTATCATATGAGCAGTAGCACCAGAGTCTATGACCTATTGTGTAGAGGATGAAAGAAGACGATGACTCATGTTACTTGAATTAGCAATGGTTGTAATAGGGGCATGTGCAAATGATGAAGAAAATGCTTCCGATGATATCTGGTATTCTTGAGATTTAGCAAACTTAGCGACAGAATGAACAACGGGCATTTTAGACATGCCATGGATGGATTGAGGCCGTAATTGAACCACAGTAGACGTCACTACACGGTCTTGTTCAGCCATATGTGAATAACAAATGTAGAGTTGCAAAATTTAATCTGAACCCATGAAAGCAAACCCAATAGACTGTACAACTTCTGAAAAATCCGCTGAAAAGCTGAACTTAACCAGGTTTCCAATAAAAATTTGGTTCTTTTCCAAACCGACGTCTACCACCAGCTTAATATGACCAAAGCAACAACACAAATAGGCCCAGAGTAGTAGAAAACAAAAAAAAAAAAACCAAAAGTCAGAAAAGATTCTAGCCACGCACACGCTCTCACGCGCCAATGCGTGGGACTGACGATAGAGGACTATGGCGGCGCGTGAAGCTCACGCGTTGATCAGATGGACGTTGGATCACGACGGTTTTGTAGATCGATAGCTGGGCTTCTCTTTGGAACGAGTGGTGTCAAAAAAGTAACACATAAAACTAACCAAACTTACGACGACGGTGACGGCTGCGGCAACGGCGACGGACGGTGAACACACTGCAAACGGTGGCGACAAGAAGAAGTGTAAACTCAAACTCTTCCCAAAATCCTAAACACTAATAGGTTCTTCCACCAAATCCTAATTGGCTAGAGCTCTGATATCATGTTATCGTCATATCAAAATATTGAAGAATCTCATTCATTCTCTACATTAGAGTTTAATATATATAGGCATACATGAAAGCCCTAGACTATAGTGGAAAGACGATAAAGGACAAGAAACTAATAAGCTCCTCTATTTACATATATACTCTAACATTAATTAACTTAACTCCATCAAGTTCAGTAGTGTTTATTATTAAAGTTTGCATACTAGTCGAGGAACTTTATCGTTCTCTCATTTTCTCTCTCTCCTTCCAATGCTTTTAATGAATTCACCCTCTGGCCACCACCGATCAACTCTAGTAACAATCATCACTGGCGATATGCTTAGACGACCATCTCCAGAGACCACCTTCGACGCCTAACTCTAGCAACAACCACTGAGGCGACATGCTTCCACAACCACCTCTTGTGCCCAAACTCTAACAACTACCCCCAACAACAACCACCTCTGACAATCATCACCTTCCACGTTCAACTCTATGTGACTACCACCTTTGGCAACCAACTTTGACGGTCACTTATGGTGACCAACTCCATTGATCATCTCCAACAACCAACTCAACCGATCATATATTGAAAAAGAAAAAGAAAAGGTCAATTAAAGTGCTTTTAAATATAAAATTACAATTATAAGTTTATGGTGTTTAATAGTCTGTCTTTTATAATAGTTTATACCCTCATGGCTATACTTTCGGACCTTCGGTCTCACCTAAAAGGTCTTATACGATTGGTGATAGTTGTTCTTCCTTCTATACCCATGATCATCCTTTTATCTAGCCAACGAGAGGCTTTGATCTCATTCTCAACATCAACATTCATGTATAATAAATCTAACCTACAATTTGACATAAGATGCCATAAAAAGCCCTAAACCCCTTAATAGCGTACTCTTTTTCCTTTTTTTTTTGCGTGCATATTACACTCGTACATTCCAATAATGTGAAAATATATTGTAATTTTGTTGTTTGTATGTGTTAGATATATAACTAAATTTACCTTCACCCATTAGCTTAATCTTTTGGATCAGTTGGTGATTTAAAATGGTATCAGAGCAGGTAGTCTAGGGAGGTCCTTTGTTCATGCCCTTGCATTGTCATTTTCTCCCCAATTAATATTCATTTCTTCTTGTTTGGCATTCTTCATATTTCAAGCCCACAAGTGAAGGGGAGTATTAGATATAGAATTAAATTTACCTTCACCCACTAACTTAAGCTTTTGGGTCCATCTATAATTTAAGAGTATGAAATAAAAGTATTGTGTCTACCTCAAGTACAATGGTTATATGTAAAAATTTGTAAAATATATGTAAAGGTCTTAAGTTGACATCTCAAATAAGTGTTAAAAATTTGGGGAAAAAAAAACATTTGTGCAATTAAAGGGTTAAAAAAAGGGTTAGGAAAACAAAAATAACCACATGAAAATCATTCTTTTTAAGATTACAAAAAAAAAAAAAAAAGGAAAAAAAAAAACTTAAACTGTACCAGATAATGTGACTTGGTAACTCAACTATGCAACCAAAACACAAACTTTCTAACTTTAGACTAAACAACTCTGCATCTCAAACATAGACTTTCTAACTCCAGACTAAATAACTTTGCACCCCAGACACAAACTTTCTAACTCCACAGCGATATTAACTCCAGATTTCATAACTCAACTCAACGTCCCAAATATCCCCTAAATGATTTTCACTTGTTGGGTCGTTAACATATTTCAAACCCACAATGCGAATGAGTTTTAGAGTGTTGATGAAATATTAAAGTTACCTTCACCCATAAGTTCAAGCTTTTGGGTCCATCGGTGATTTAACATAAATATTACAAGAAAAGAGAGGAGAATACAAATAATATAACCACATAATTTTTACAGCTATCATATAAGTACAAACGGAATCTAATATTTGTAGCTAATAAATTCTTGGAACAAACCAACACCATGGTTTCCGTTTTGGTCTGCTGATAATGCGTTTCTTTGGCTGAAGGTGCTGGAAGCTTCTGACATGGCCAGGGTTCAGGGCAAGTGAACCCGAATATTTTGTTTTTTAGGTTGTCAATGATTTGAATTTTAGTCAGCACTTAGCAGGTGCTTTAGATTAACACGTACAGTTCTTTTGTGGATAGTTTGATTATAGATTCTCTCTTTTGGTTTTGTTGATCAATTGGAGATATTTTCTATAACTATGTGGTCATATGCATATCTTACTGTCTAATGAAATTCAATTTCTTCCCCAAAAAAAAACAAATAATAATAAATATTATATGCACCTTCTTAAAGCACAACCATGTTATCGTAGGTGATTTTAGTCCGTCCATTCATGACCTTTACCAACCGGCTTGGTCATGACATCTTCATTAAGTTAAGTGACGAAGATGAACCAAAAGTTCTCCATCCGTGTGATTCAAGAATTTCATTTGCATTTCGGAAAACTGGTGGACATGATAAATTCCAGGTAGCTTACTAATTCAAAATCCTACAGCTGTAATACTCTTATTGACTGTTAAATGAAACAAAAGTTGTTTCATTAATTGATTTTACTTGTTTTCACTTTATAGGTACGTTTAGAAGATACCAGTTGGTCACTTCCTCTTCAAATTATAAAGGAAGATACCATATTTTTGGTCTTGAGGAGATCTGATGGTACACGTAGATTTTTGAGGATGGAAATTCGTGGCTACGAAGAAGGATCACGTTTTATCATTGTGTTTCGTGTTGGATCGACTGATGGCCCGATCAGGTACTTACATACTTACATACTCGTATTAAGGTTTATGTTTCGGTATAGTGCCTAACTGATTAAAACTTTGATTCATCAGGGTTGAGAATAGAACTGACAATACAATCAGCTTACGTCAGAGTGGGTTTGGTGAAGAGGCTTGGATTTTATTGCCACCCCTTTCAACAACAAATTTTTGTTGGGAGGATCCTTATAGTCGACATTTCTTAGATACTAAAATTAATAGTGATGGTAGTATTGGAGTTTGGAAACTTAATACAAGCACTGGATTTTGCTCTTTAGAGGATGGCGAAACAGAATTATCTTGCTATGTGGTGAAAGAGGGTGATGTTAAAGTAGTTAGGTTCAGAGGCAGTCGGCATTTGGAATCTGACTTTCATGAAGAGATTGGATACTTAACAGCAGCAAGAAATTGGAGGTCTCAAATGCAGAAACCGGTGCAGGATAGTGAAGCAGCCCCTACTGAGCTTATAGTTGAGTTAGGAGTAGTGGGCATTTCTATTATAGACCACAGGCCAAAAGAGCTGGCTTATATGTACTTGGAGAGAGTTTTTATCTCATATTCAACTGGATTTGATGGTGGAACAACAAATAGGTTTGAACACTTTCTTCCTGTCCCCTTGACAATAATCCCTTGTGACATTTTAACTGGGACTAGTTGACTTAATCTTGTACCGTGACCATTCTTTCCCTGTACATCTTTGTTTAGTTAATATTTATTCATAGCTTTCTTTGATCTCTCTGTGTTTTATTCTTTTCACAAGTCTTTTGAATGATGTCTTGAACTGACTGGGTGATGAAGTTTTAGGTTACAAGGTTTATGAATCAGACTGACAAAACTTTTACTTGGCAGGTTTGAGGTTACATTTGGTAATTTGCAGCTTGATAATCAACTCCCCCTGACATTGATGCCAGTGCTGTTGGCTCCTGAGCAAACCACAGATATAAATCACCCAGTATTCCGAATGACAATAACAATGCAGAATGAGAATATCGTTGGAATCCGAGTCTTCCCGTACATTTGTGTCCAGGTAATGTATGATTTTTAATATTTAGAATAACGAAGTAAGAAACTGTACCTTCATTATGTCATTAAAACCTTGTTTGTCATGATAGGTTACCGAGAAATCTTGGAGGCTTAATATTCACGAACCAGTCATTTGGGCTGTTGTTGAGTTGTACAATAATCTTCAGCTTGATCGTTTACCCCAAAGTTCTAGTGTCACCCAAGTTGATCCAGAAATACGCATTAAGTAAGATTTTCATTCTTCTCTGCAAAAGGCTGTTGGCATGTGGCTTTAATCGTTGAAGATTGATATTGCTGAAAAATCATTTTCGAAATAAAGGGTTTCTTAAATCGAAGAAACACTCATTACAAATTAGGAAAATAAAAAATACAGTAAATATAACCCAATAAACACAGTGAGGATATTAATTTAAAAAAAAAGGAAATAATCGACAGATATAATCAAATATATTGTAACCCATCTGCTCAAGCTTTTGGATTATGATTTAACATAGTATTAGAGCAAGTGCTATGTTCAAACTCCTATAACGTCCTTTCCTCCTCAATTAACATTGATATCCACTTGTTAGGTCTATGACATATTTTCAAGCCCACAAATGAGGTAGAGTATCGAAGTATTGTGTTGGAAATAAGGGGTTTTGTTGATGGTTTATAGCCCCAGGGTAACTTAGTATTTTACTTTACCCTAGGTTTATTTCCTTTTGTATTTTAGGGCTTGCTAGAGCCTATAAATATGACTTTTATTTGTAACTTTCATAGTGTGTTAAAAATAATAAAAGAGACTTTCTACTGTGGTTTTTTCTCCCTGTACTAGTGTTTTCCACGTAAACCTTGTGATCTCTTTCTCTATATAAATATGGTATCAGAGCATGTGACAAAACCTTTTCCGTCGTCGGCGAAAACCAATCGGTGCAAGACAACTCTCGGTCTTCATCAACCGTGCTTCCGCCACCACCGACAATGGACAATGCCGCAGCCGCCGCCACCACCACCGTCAAGACCGTCGCTGTTGCTGCCACCGCAAGTGTCGTCCAAGCTGCTGTAGATCGATACCTCCAATCCTTGCATATTGGTTCGACAACCCTACTGCCGCCGCAATTCCTCCATGGAAACCCTAGTGCCGCCAACCCTGGCACTGCCTACCTTAGCACTGCCCATTTTGTGAGTGTTTCTGCTGCCGGTAGCTAAACGACTCTCCTTGAAGCAGGTGAATCGTCCTCCTACCACGACGGACAGCATCCAGCTACGGCTGCCAACTTCTTTCCCCACCTATCGCCGACAAGCTTCCCTCAGCATGTGTCGCCTAGCCATGCAAATCCAGGTTTGGTGGGTCTGTCTCCGGTAGTTTTTCAACTACAGTTGGCTAACCTTCAGGCAAGTTTTCAACAACAGATTGCCGCCCTTGGCACTTCCACAAACTTCCAGTCGAGTCCAGTAAATCCTGATATCTCTTCCGGTCTATCGATTTATCAGGAGAATCCAGTAACCTCTTTCCCTACTTTAACTACTGCAAATAATTTTTCTGGATCTATGGAAATTCCACAGGGCTCATTGCTGGAGAAAAGTTGAATGGCTAGAATTATTTCTCTTGGTCTCAGTCCATTAAAATGGTTCTTGAAGGGCATCACAAGTTTGGGTATCTAACTGGTGAGATACCAAGACCTAGGTCAGGGGATCCTTAAGAGTGCATTTGGAGAGGAGAAGACTCCCTGCTTTGATCATTGCTAATTAATAGTATGGAACCTTAGATAGGAAAACCATTACTATATGCTGCGACTACTCGGGATATCTAGGATGCAGCTCAGAGATTATACTCTAAGAGGCAGAATGTGTCCCGTTTATGCACTCTACGTAAATAGGTTCACGAGTGCAAACAGGGAATGATGGATGTTACTTCCTACTTTAAAAAGTTGTCCCTAATCTGGCAGGAGATGGATCTGTGTCGTGAAATTGTCTTGGATTGTCCTTGTGGAGGTGTCTAGTATTCGAAAATTGAGGAAATTGATCGTGTTTATGATTTTATTGCTGGTCTGAACTCCAAGTTTGATGCAGTGCGAAGTCGTATACTGGGACAGAGACCTATACCCTCTCTTATGGAGTGTATTCTGAGGTTTGTTTAGAGGAAGACAGATCTAGTGCTATGAACAACACTATTGTATCTGCTCCTGATTCTATTGCTTTCGGTGAAAAATTATCTGGTTCTAATGGTGACAAGCAAAATGGAAAACAGACTCCTGTTTGTGAACATTGCAAGAAACCTTGGCATACAAAGGATTAGTGCTGGAAGTTACATGGTCGACCATCTAATGGCAGATGTCGTCCTTCGAATGACAAGCCTAATCCTGGCCGGGCTCTTGTAAGTGAATCTGCAAGTGCTACCTCCCAGTCACAACCTCAGGTGAATTGCTAGAGTGACCCTGGTGCTGTTGGGGCCGATGTGCTCTTGCCCAATCAAGTACTTCTCAGTCCTTAAGTCTCCTCAATGTAAATGGTAAGAAACCATGGATACTTGATTCAGGGGCTACAGATCATTTGACTGGATCATCTTATAATTTTATTTCATATCTTCTGAGTGTTGGTAGTGAAAAGATTCGGATTGCAAATGGGTTCTTTGCTTCTATTGCGAGCCAGGGTCATATTTCTCCTTAAACTTTATAGAATGTGTTGCATGTACCCAAAATATCTTACAATTTACTATCTATTAGTAAGATACTAAGATCTGAATTGTTAAGTTGCCTTCTCACCAGATAATGCTTTCTTTCAGTACTTGAGCTCGGGGAAGACGATTGGCACTGCCCGACACAATAGGGGACTCTATTTCCTTGTTGATGATGCTTCCTCTAGGAATTGTTATAGGACTAGTTTGTTGTCTTCTTATTTGTTAACTTCAGAAAAAGATTGTTGTGGCATTTTCGCCTTGGTCACCCAAATTTTCAATATATGAAATATTTATTTCCTCATTTATTCAATAAAGTTGATGTCTCTTCTTTGTCTTGTGATGTGTGCATTCGTGTAAAACAGCATAAGGTCACCTTTCCGTCTCAACCATATAAACCTTCTTAGCCCTTCACCCTTATTCATAGTGATGTTTGGGGTCCCTCGAGTATTACCACATCTTCGGGAAAACGTTGGTTTGAGACCTTTATTGATGATCATACCCGTCTTACCTGAGTTTTTCTCCTCACTGATAAAATTGCTATTCTTTGTAGTGATAATGGTCGTGAGTTCCTTAGTACCTTTCGTGAGTTTCTGTTTTCTAAAGGTATTGTCCACCAAAGCTCGTGTGCCTATACCCCTCAACAGAATGAGGTGGCTGAAAGGAAAAATCATCACCTCCTCTAAGTTGCATGGTCTCTCATGCTATCTCTTCACTTCCATCTTACTTATGGGGGGATGTAGTTTTGACTGCAGCTCATCTTATTAATCGAATGCCTTCCCATGTCTCCAACTCTAAATCCCTCTTGAATGCCTCAAGGAGTCATACTCTACCACGCGGTTTATTCCTAATGCCCCTCTCCAAGTCTTTGGGTGCACTGCCTTTGTCCATAATCATGGCCCTAACCAAACTAAGTTTACTCCTCGTGCTCAGAAATGTGTCTTAGTTGGGTACCTCTTCACTAGCGAGGTTATAAATGCTTCCACCCTTCTTCCTGGAAATACTTCATCTTCATGGATGTAACGTTCCTTGAGGATAAACCTTTCTTTCCCGTTAGTCTTCTTCAGGGGGAGAGTACTAGTGAAGAAACTAACTAGTCCACATCTTCAATCCCTACCGACTTTCCTGAACTCCTTTCTAAACCCGTCCTGAATGCCCATGACACCGTACTACCCATTAAACAAGTCCCTTGGATAACCTACTACAGGAAGAATCTCAGAAAGGAAATGGTGTCCCCTACTGCTCTGTTGGCTCCAATCCATGAATCTGAACCAATGCAAGCTCAAGGTACTACTGGCCCTGATTATACTAACTTGTGTGTTGAGGATGTTATTGTTGATTTGGCTGAGAATGATAGGAATGGTATGTTAGTTCTAGAGAATAACAGGGTTGCAAGCAATGATGAGATTTCCACATAAACATAAGAGGGTGAGATTCTTTATTAGGCTGGAAAATGTTATCAAAATCCCATTACAGATGAGGAATTAGACAAACCAGAGGATTATGATATCTCTCTTGACATGCCCATTGCATTGAGAAAGGACACTAGATCCTACACCAAGTACCCTATGTATAGTTGTATGTCTTATAGTAGTCTGTCTTTTGGGTTTAAGGCGTTCACTGCCAGCCTGATACAGTAACAATACCGAAAAACATACATATGGCTATAGAAATTCCTAAGTGGAAGACTGCTGTCATGGAAGAAATGAGAGCTCTTGAAAAGAATAATACATGGGACCTTGTTGCTCTTCCTAAAAAGGCATAAAATAGTTGGGTGCAAGTGGGCGTTCACTCTGATTTATGGAACTCTAGAAAAAGGATTTACTCAAACTTATGGGATAGATTATTCTGAGATTTTCTCCCCTGTAGTAAAGTTAAACACGGTCTAGGTTCTTCTTTCTGTTGCAGTTAATAAAGACTGGCCTCTTCATCAACTTAATGTGAAAAATGCATTCCTGAATGGTGAATTAAAAGAAGAGGTGTATATGAGCCCCCCTCTAGGTTTTGAAGCTCAGTTTGATCATCAAGTTTACAAACTCAGGAAGTCTTTGTGGTTTGAAACAGTCCCTGAGAGCGTGGTTCAACTGGTTTACAACCTTTGTTAAGTCCCAAGGTTTCACTCAGAAACACTCTGATCACACATTGTTTACAAAAGGTCAGTATCTGGGAAAATTGTTGTAATAATTGTGTATGTTGATGATATTGTCCTATCGGGAGATGATGATGCTGAGATCACTAGGTTGAAAAAGAAAATGGCTGATGAGATTGAGATCAAAGATGAAGGGATCTAAAGTATATCCTTGGAATGGAGGTGGCAAGATCAAGGGAAGGTATCTCTATCTCACAACGAAAATACACTTTTGACCTGTTAAAAGAAACAGGTGTGACTAGATGTAGACCTGCTGACACTCCTATTGAATTCAATGCGAAACTAGGAAATTTTGTTGACAAAGTTCTTGTTGATAAAGAGAGGTATCGGCGTCTAGTGGGAAAGCTGATTTATTTATCTCACACTAGACTAGATATTTCCTATGCTTTCAGTGTTGTTAGTCAATTTATGCAGGCATCCTACGAAGAACATATGGAAGCTGTGAATCGGATTTTGAGATATTTGAAAAGCTCACCAGGTAAAGATCTGATGTTCAGAAAAACTGACAAGAAATGCATTGAGGCTTATACTGACTCTGATTAGGCAGGATCAGTTATTGACAGAAAGTTTACTTCTGGATACTGTATCTTTGTGTGGGGTAACTTAGTTACTTGGAGAAGTAAGAAGCAAAGTGTTGTTGCTAGATAGTGTTGAAGCTGAATACAAAGCTATGAGTTTGGGAATCTTGAAGAAATCTAGTTGAAGAAAGTTCTATCTAATCTACATTAAGACAGTGTTTTACCTTTGAAACTCTATTGTGATAATAAAGCGGCTATAAGCATAGCCAATAATCCTGTACAACATGATAGAACGAAACATGTGGAGATTGACACACACTTTATAAAAGAGAAACTAGACAATGGCAGTATTTGTATTCCACATATATTCCATCTAGTCAACAAGTTGCTGATGTTCTCACCAAAGGGTTACTCAGGCAAAGTTTTGACTCATGTGTTAGCAAGTTGGGTCTGATTGACATCTACACCCCATCTTGAGGGAGAGTGTTGGAAATAAGGGGCTTTGATGATAGTGTATAGCCCCAAGGGTATTTTAGTATTTTATTTTACCCTAGGTTTATATCCTTTTTTATTTTAGGGCTTGCTAGAGCCTATATATATGACTCATATTATAACTTTTATAGTGTGTTAAAAATAACAAAAGAGACTTTCTACCGTGGTTTTTTATCCTTGTATTAGGGTTTTCCACGTAAATCTTGTGTTCTCTTTCTCTATATTTTAATATATTGATATAACTGAATTTATCATAACTCATCACCTTATGCTTTTGGGTTTGGTGGTGATTTAACATTAATTATATTGGTGTTAATCACTAGGTGATGGCTTTCACTCCGATTTCCTTGCATGTTCATGAAATGCATATACATTCGCAAATCGCATTCTTGATGATAGAGTGTTAAGTGTTGATATAATTAAATTTATCATTACCCATCAGCTTAAGTTTTTTGATGAATTGGTGATTTAACTTGGTATCAGAGTAGAAGGTTCTATGCTCAAATCTCTATAATGTCATTTCCTCCCCAATTAATATTAATTTCCACTTGTTGGGCATTTTCTCAAGCCCACAAGTGAAGGGGAGTGTTAAAATGATGGTACAATTAAATTTACCATAACCTGCTTTAAGTTTTTTGGTCAGTCGATGATTTAAAAGAAAATCTTGACTTTGGGATTATTTTGAGGAGACGGAATGCTTAGTAAATCCTTTAATTTTTTTTACCTTCCATAGTAATACAAATTAGTCTATGTTTTATTAATTCCCCTTTTCCAATCCCAGTTTATATTGGTTGTTTGTATTTGTCGATCCTCTCGACGTTTTTTATCCCGTTGCTGAATTTTTGTCAATCTCCTAAAAGGTCCCAGGTCTAGGAGTATGGCATATGTTGTAGATTAAGTACTGTACTTTTTTTATTAAATACAAAAATCAGGACTCTAATGGTTTTGTTTACTTCTTTAGCCTAATAGATATTTCTGAAGTGAAGCTGAGAGTGGTTCTGGAGCCGGCACCAGCACAAAGACCCCATGGAGTTTTGGGCTTCTGGAGCCCCATACTGTCAGCTGTAGGGAATGCATTCAAGATACAGGTTGAGTTAATGTTTCATAGTTTTATGTTGAAAAATGAAGAAACTATCTTAAAAAGTAATTCCACTATCTTTCATAGTTTCTGCCCTTCTGTTCATTCTCATAAATCTACTTGTGAGTTGTGAGACAGTTGCAAGACATCATATGGTGAAAATATACTGCTGCATGTCATTTCAGGTGCACCTAAGAAGAGTGATGCACAGGGATAGATACATGCGTGAAAGTTCAATTCTTCCTGCCATTGGAAATCGTATCTGGAGGGACTTTATTCACAATCCTTTACACCTAATATTTTCATTAGATGTACTTGGCATGGCAAGTTCAACATTGGCTTCACTTAGCAAAGGGTTTGCCGAACTTTCAACTGATGGCCAGTTTTTGCAATTACGGTCAAAGCAGGTATCTAAATTTTGCAACTTGCAATTAGCAGGTCTTTGTTGAAAGATTGACTTATAATTGGGGCAGGTATGGTCACGGAGAATTACTGGCGTACGTGATGGTATAATCCAAGGCACAGAAGCTCTTGCTCAGGGTGTTGCTTTTGGAGTGTCAGGCGTGGTAACAAAGCCTGTGGAAAGTGCTAGACAGAATGGTTTACTTGGTCTGGCTCATGGATTAGGACGTGCGTTTCTTGGATTTATTGTACAACCAGTTAGTGGAGCATTAGATTTTTTCTCACTGACTGTTGATGGAATTGGTGCAAGTTGTTCCAAGTGTTTAGAGGTTTTTAACAAGAAGGTTCCTTTCCAAAGAGTTAGAAACCCTCGGGCTATCCATGCTGACAGTATTCTTAGAGAGTACTGTGAGAGAGAAGCTGTTGGGCAGGTATATTTCTATATGTACTGTGTGTGTAATCCTGATAGTTTTCTACATTTCATTGTTTCTCCCCACTTCATGGGTATTATGACGTAAGAAAGCAGAGTAATTGACTAATTTTGTATTTCATCAACATTAAATTCAAATATTGTAAGGGAGAAGTTCTTATTGCTTGCATGTCTCCTCGTTTTATTTTAGTAGAAAAAACAGGTACTCTTTTCCTTTAAAGAATTAAGTCGTCCTACCTACCATCGGTTTATTTTAGAAATAATAAAAAATATTATTATTATTATTATTAATTAATTAAAAAATGTAAAAAGTTATGAGCAGCTTGTATAGACTGGAGATGTAGATTCCTGAATCTGGTATTAAACTCGCAGCCAAGAATTATTACTCTCATTCCTTTCTGTCATTATGTTTTACATTGAAAATTCTGTAATTTCTTACTATTGGATCAAGAATTTCTTACTATTAGATCTCCCAATAAAATCATAATCTTGGTATTCAGAACGAACCTTCCCTTTCCTGCCTAATCCAATACCAATGAGTACATCGTTTATAGGTATATGTCTGATTGAGCCATAAAAACGTCATCTTAATGTCATGTTATTTGTTCGGCACAATCATGTGTGAGAGAGTTATACTATAGGGTATCCTAGTGTAAATCTCCCCAAACTTTTTGCCCGAGTATTTAGACAATATTTCCCAGTTGTGAACAATCTGATGTACCTTTTGGACTCCAGCTGCTTGGATTGGTTAGGTGGGGCCAGGGCTTTCTTTTATTCGGAGAAACTAAGCCAAGCTCATCCAAAATTTAGGAACAGTTTCCAAACTTCTAGCATAATGTAAGAACCCAAAGGTTAATGTGCGTCAAAAACTGCCTAAACCAAGAGCTGCTATTGGTTTGTTAGTTTTTGTTGCATGATTCATGATGATATCTCTGATTCCAAAGAACTTTGTTATTTTTCATGTTATTAATGTATTTTCTTTATTAATTGAAATAGAAAATCGCATTCACATCCTTTGATGTTGAAAGATTAACAATGAACAGATGGATTGTATTTATCAACTTTATTTCAAGCCCTCTTTTAACTATGATGTCTTTTCCTTTGCCTTTCTGTGGGTTAGATGGTTCTTCATCTTGCAGAAGGAAGTACACATTTTGGTTGTACTGAAATCTTCAAGGAGCCTTCAAAATTTGCGTTTTCTGATTATTATGAAGAACACTTCATTGTACCGTACCAGAGAATTGTTTTGGTGACCAACAAGAGAGTCATGCTGCTGCAGGTTTGCAAATACCTCTGTTATGTTGCCTTTATTGGTTTTAATAGAATCTCATCCATTCTTGATACTTGCCCCTCCTATGCTACTATTTAGTGCTCAGATCCAGGAAAATTGGATAAGAAACCTTGCAAGATTCTGTGGGATGTTCCATGGGAGGAGCTCATGGCACTGGAGTTGGCAAAAGTGGCTAACAGTCAGCCTTCTCACTTAATCATCCATTTAAAAAGTTTCAAGAGGACAGAAAAGTTTGCACGTGTTATAAAGTGTCATATTGAAGAAATTTCGGGACGAGAACCTCAAGCTGTTAGGATTTGTTCAGTGGTGAGTATATTGAGCAAAGAGTATCAATCTGACATGAAATGCCTTGTTCTGAAGGTCAGCATTATCGATATTATCCACTTCATTGTTGTGAACATTGAACTTTTTGACTAAATTCTTTCTGAATGCTAGGTTCCCTCGAGCCAGAGACATGTTTATTTTTCCTGCAGTGAAGCTGATGCGAGAGATGCAAATATTTTAAACAAATCCATTATTAGATCGAGGGAGCTTCTGTCATCCAGTTTCTCGAATGATGAGGGAAGATTTGTGAAACACAGTATGAACTTTACTAAGGTTTGGAGCAGTGATTTAGAGTTAAAAGGGCGTTGCATACTGTGCAAAAAGCAGGTGCTTTATGTTCTTTCATCTTTCTTAACCATTTTTTTAAGGATACACACATTTCATTAATTTAAATAAATAAATCCTGATGCTCCAAGATTCAAAATTTAAAAGAAACCAAGAAACAAGAAACAAACAAAAACAGTAAAAAATAAAAACTTAACAATGTAAAGTAAACATAATTAGAGAGGAAACTCACCTCCTATTAATATCTTAATGGAGAACCCTTTGAACATTTTGGAGAGAAAACACTATTACGAAGACTTTGACTAGGCTGAGTCAGAAATGTCAAAGTCCACATGAGAGGAGTAACTCATGTATACTTTAAAAATTGTGAGGTCCCTCCCTCTTTTCGACGTGGGATCCTCAATATACTCCCTTCAGATGTGGGTTCACCATTCTTGGATCAGATCTTTTTTTTTTTTTTGGAAAAGTACCCATTCAGGTTTTATGTACTCTAGTACCATACTAAACAAGTATTTGGTTCTATTTAAAAAATCAGTAGGTGATGAGAGAGCAACTTATTATGTATGTTTTAAAGATTGTGAGTCTTCCCTCTTTTCACAGTGGGATCATCAAATTATCTTTCAATCGATGAGATAAATAAGGTTGATGAATTTGAAAATAACCTATTTCATTTTAAATCTATGTTTTCAGGCTCTGGAGACAGGAGGGATATGTACCATATGGAGACCAATATGTCCTGATGGGTAATGCCCCTATCAATTAAGTAATACTTTTCCTACATTAACATTATATCGTTCTTCTTCATTATATCTATTTAGGTTATATATCTTGCAACGCTTTTATTTTCCTTTATTTATTTATTCTTCTTAACCTCCGGCGGGTGGGGTGTTGGGCCTTCCAATATAAGCACGTGCATTTCAATATAAGCACGTTTTATACAAAGGATAAAAAGGAAAATACTCTCCTGACCGTCAGTTAGTGGGAGGTGTTTTCTCGGTATTTTGTGGTAATGAGAGTCCTTTTATCAGCAGAATAGTGTAGGGGATCATATTGGAAATTTGTGTATTGGAACAGCAGTTCTCTAGGGAGAGTTTACTCGCCCACTCAAATTAGCTGGGAGTTTTCTTGTGTCCTTGAGTTCATTGTTCTTTCAGATTTGTTCTTTATTGTTCTTGTGCCCCAATGCTCATTATTCGTTGAGATTTGAAGGAAACCTAATACTAGAAGAAAAAAAAGAACTAACCTAATAATAGAAGGAAATAACCTATCTTAAATCAATCTTCAAATAACACAAAATAAAAAGAAGATAATTTCCTATTTTTGCAATTACAAAACTACCCCTAACTTTTAATAAATCATAACAAGATCTTTGTTAGGATCAAAAGAAATTATCTATGTGCGGTGCACAGAGATGATGACAAATGGGTACTCCTACTTAGTCTTTCTGCTTTTACGTCTGTGTATCGTTGTAAAGGGTAATCTTTGAACTTGACAATCCAATGAGCATGGATTTTACTTAGGTTTGTCTGAGATTGTACCCTTTGTAATTTAATGAGTTATGATATCATGAGTTCATGACAACCAAATGATGTTCCATGGACACAAATCTGGAACTAAATACAAGCTTTTTTTTTTTATATACGTAGAGAGCTTTCTACCTTCACTAAATTTATGTTAGAATATTCAACGGGCTTTATCATGACAATTTTCTGCACCAACTCCCAAGCTTGATACATTTACTCTACTTAAAAGACCAGAACAAAGTTATCTAGAGCAAAAACTGAAAGTTACCTGAAGAGGGAAGTTACTTATTGAATAACTTAAAAGTTGTTCTAGGACAGTTAATAAGTTGAAAAGCAAAGAGTTTTGCCTTTCCATCTTGCTAGTAGAAATATGGATGACAGAACTAACAGAAACCATGCTTCTATTTTTATACAATAGAGATTTATTTCATTTCAGGTACATCTCCATTGGGGATATAGCTCATCTCGGCAGCCATCCTCCAAATGTTGCTGCTATTTACCGTCACGTGGAGGGAATGTTTGTACCGCCAGTGGGTTATGATTTGGTAAGAAATTTTAGTCAAAACTCCTGTCAATGTTTTGACTATTAGAATTTAACACGTAGCTAAAGAATATGCTTTAATTTATCCTCTGATCATTGCTCGTGACTGTGCGCAAAAGGAAGGTTGTATTTGTGATTGATGAAGTTTTAACGGTCATTACTAGGAATAATACATTTTTATAATTGACCCTAATAATATTCTGTCGCTCTTTATCTTTGCTTCCCTCATGGGCTTCATCTCCTCACTTATATCATACATTCTTTTTGACGAATACACTAGATCAGAAAAATAAAAGCTATTCTATTCATCAAAACACAATGTGCAAAGGTTCCTCCTGAATGTTGGAGATCTGACTTTGAAACGTCTGCAGGTATGGAGAAACTGCCAAGATGACTACATAACTCCGGTATCAATCTGGCATCCAAGAGCTCCAGAAGGCTTTGTCTCTCCAGGATGTGTGGCAGTTGCCGATTTTTCTGAGCCAGAGCCTAACTTGGTATATTGTGTTGCCGAATCTCTTGCTGAGGAAACGGTATTTGAGGAGCAGAAGATTTGGTCAGCACCAGATGCATACCCTTGGGCATGTCATATCTACCAAATTCAAAGCGATGCGCTTCACTTCGTCGCACTCAGACAAAGCAAGGAAGAATCTGACTGGAAGCCTATGAGAATTCTAGATAAACCCCCCAGTCCATTGCCGACTTCAGGAAATCACTGATGTTGGCACAGCAGTTCAACAATACCAATACTTCCCAATTTGGCTGACAAAGAAGGCCATTTCTCAAAGTTGCATAATCCAATTTGCATCTCTTCTACGAAACAAACTTTGCCAGCCAACACAAAAAGGATTAATTATATGAACACCAACGTCTTTTGCAGTCAGGCAGAAGATCTTTTGGTGCAGAAAGTGCAAGATTCCAACATGTCAAATACGGCTGGTAAATTCATCATACCCTTGCAATTTTACCTTCAATTATATACCATATAGAAAATTTGTTAGATGCTAAGAATCGGGAAGAGAGCAGAACCGTTTTGCAGTGAGATTGCTAGTGACATTTAGTCTTCAGGATCTTATCCCCACTTTGTATTAGATTGTGTACTTTGTTCTATAAAATTGGAGTTTATAAATACCAGAGTCTCGACGGGACTTATCATTTTTTGTGCCGATTGTAAAACAATGTAAATTGGTTGTCCATTTAAGAAACAACTTGAATTTGTTGATTTATTTTGAACTTTGTTTCAGATTTCTTTCATGTTCGATCATTTTTTTTTGAGAGAGGTTCGACAAGAACGAAGGTTGTCATAACTCTCTTTAAATTGTTCATTGGTAGTAGATTTCTTTAAAGGAGATTAAAATTTTCACTTCCCTTTTTCTTTTGGATAAATCATGTGTAGTTCTAGAAAATCTCTGTACTTTATAGAAGCAGAATGGCAGATCTTTTTGTTCAAAAGGGGGAATGTATGTAATGACATGGATCAAAGTTTAATTTCTGTCTTGTCTAGACATATATTTACGATGGACAAAATTCGCAAAAAGAGTCTAATAAAGGACTATAATTAGCTTAACCTCTCTCTTTTCACGTTGGTTCATTCTTTCATGGTATTCAAAAAAATAAATAAATAGGAGCATTAAAACCTAACTAGGGGCCAAAGTGGTCTCGATTTTTCAACCCACTTCATGGTATCGCGCACCTAGAGAATACTAAAATGATTAAAATGATTTTAATATTAATGGTATCTATGTCTTTTACAATTAAAGCGATTTATAATTCCACATGAATACTTTTTAAGTACTACAAATTTAGAACAATGGAGAGTGAATAAACAAAGGTGCTTCAACAATCTTGTCTTAGAATCAAGGGTAGATCCTGTTCGAGTAGAGATTGGAATTTATAAAAGACTGAACAACAAATCCAATTAAATCATAATCATCTCAATTAAAATCAAATAATATCATTTAGGAAGAAATGTCAAGGAAATTGTGATTGGTGGCTAAAAATGGAAAGCAGTCATGTGTGAAATTTTGAATCCCACTCGAAATATGGCCTTCTGATGACATCAGTCATGTGTGAAATGTCTGTTTAGCCCTCAAAACGCTCGATGTCATGCACGTATCCTAGATTCTCACTCATTCCTCTCGTTTTGGACTTCTTCCTCTTGTGCTTTCCACTCGTTAAATTGTCCATAGCACGCATTTCACCTGGATTCTCGCGCATTCCTCTCGTTTTAGACTCCTTCCTCTTGTGCCTTCCTCTCATTCTTCATCAGACAGAAATCGAACATTTTAAATTTTAAATTTCAGTCTGATTCCCTCATTCTTCTCGATTCATCTTCTTTCCTCTTCCTTAGTACAACATTTCTCTCTCTCTCAATCGTCGATAGAAACCACAACTTGTATGCGTCTAATGTGTCCACTGTAAGGAAAAAGTAGATTAGGACAAGAGACTAAGTAACCTTATCCTCTTACAGGAGATCAAATAAAGAAACGCACAAAATAGCCATCCTATAGGGGGACACTCCCTGGGTGCCTCGAGGCAATGCGTAGAAACTTTATTTAATCCAACGAGAGAGACCGTGAGATATGTTATCGCACTTCCCGCTCCCACTTACTATGAATATTCTCTCCATCTACCTTGATATTGACCTACCCAAACACCATCCTTTAAGGGGACACTTCCAGGGTGTCACGAGGCCGAGTATAGATCTCACGGTGTGGACTATGAGGGAGAAACGCGAAAGGTTTAAATGAAGCATCATATGCCCTAATTACCTCTTACTTAATGTTCTATCTAGGGGGTTTATTAACCTAGACAATCCGGCTACTGACTATAATCTAAGTCATTTATTAAGTTTGCACAAAAACAACTTTTGTCTTTGAAATAAAACAAGTTCAAGTACTCCAGCCTAGACAGAACTCGCCTTAGACAAAAGGTCCCTTATAGATAGATTTGTTACATTTTAACCTTTTATTAATTATTTTAGTTCTAATTTCATTTTATAACCATTATAAAATAAACAACTAAAACACACATGCCACATAACAAAGTATTTATAATGCTTATAAATATTACGCCAAATAAATAACGCATACATAAATATAACCCTTATATTATAGGATGCATGAGCATGCACTTACATAATTTAAATCATGCTTCACTAAATCATAACACTTATAATAAAGAGAATATGCATGACCAATGCCTAACTTAAGGTGGGATTTATCTATATGTGCATACCATATGACATAAAAGAAATATACATCGCATGTATAAAACCATGGATTAATGGACTGGGATGAACCAACACAAAACCGGAATGAAAAACTATCTATTACATTATTTCACCGAGCAAACCGGTTCACAAGCTAATCGGGTCTTGAACCGTCAGGCGAAGCTCCCATCGTTTAGTAAAGGACTTCAAGTAAACGATCGTGTAGCGCATACTAGACGATAGCACGAAAGCTAAACGATCGCATAAACGAAAATGAGGTCATGAAGCCTGATCGTCTAGACGATCGTTTAGAACGCGAAAGGTAAACGATTTACCACGCATTTACTCCATGATCGTATAGTCAGTAACTAAGCGATGAGGCTTTCTGATCTATACAATCGTTTAGTGTGCGAGCTTGTTAAACGACAGTCGAGCATCTGATACTCAATGATCGTCTACACGACACAACCAACGCTTGATCGTCTTCTTCCTCGAAGAACAGCGACCCTTGCTCTGAACTTCTTCACGAACAACTCAAGACTCAAACTAACTTTGAAATTATAGACTCGATAACAATTAACTGTGCCCAAAAATGCAGGGGCCTTTACAAAAGGTTACATCCCAGAAAACTCCATTAATCCACACATCCACAAACGAATTAACAATTAAAACAGAGAGTAGACATGCTGCACCCACCGAGATTGTAAATGCAATTCTTTTGCAGCAATGAATTAGAATATCAGAAACCTGTCTTTGATACCAATTGAAGGAACTCTTATTCAAGAGTACCTACGAGCAGAAGGGGATCTTTCCAATTCATTGTGACAGAATTTTCACATAATTTCCACATGTACATTCAAACATACTAATATGCATTCATAATGCTAAATTACTGGCATGCTCAAAGGAACAATAAATAAGAGATCGAGAGATCATATAAGTTGAAGTCTTTTTCTTCACAGAAAATCTCGCTATCCTGGAACGGCAAGCTATCGTTCAGCAAATTCCAATCGTCTACCTCGAACAGTCTTCACACAAACAAAAGGTAACGGGGACGACACAACCACTCAGAGCCTTCAGTATTCTCGGAGTGAGAATCCAAAGGGTGGGCTTTGTTCAGATTTGGTAGAGGAGAGGAGGAAGGGAGATCGTATACAACGATCAAGCAAGTGGGAGAAAGGCTCGTCTATCGTATAGACAAAATGCTTGATCGTTTAGGTGAAGTATACGACCGTGTAGGAAAAGGTAAGCGGTCGTCTAAACGATCGTATAGGAAAAGCTAAGCGATCATCTATACAATCGTTTAGTAAATATCGGGCACTAAACGATCGCTTAGAAAAAGGTAAACGATCGTTTAGTAAATAGCGTGTGCGGGTGTAAGCGTTAAGCGATCGCTCAGCACTATCGTATAGGTAAGCGATCATTCAGCACTATCGTATAGGCACTAATTTTACTAGGCGATGACACACTTCAACACTATGTCGCGCATCCAATGCTTAACACACCGTGAGCTATTTAAGTGTCTCAAAGCGATTCTTCAACTTACTCATCCGTTATGAAAACAAAAGAGACGCCGACCTATTATCCCTTAACCGTCCAATTAATAGACAATGAATATAATCACATTATATTCATAACCTATGGATTAATATCATATATTAACCATAATATTTTTCCTCCAGTAGATATAAATCATATTTATATCTAATTTCCTCCAAATTAATGTATCTCATACATAAAGGTAATTATAACATATATAATTAACTAGTTCAATTATATCATATATAATCGAACTCCCTCTTGTCAATTTGAACATTTCAAACTGACCCAAACACTGATTCTCAACTTGTATCCAAGCTACCAAGGGAACCTTATGGGCCTATGACTCGAAGCTCCAACGGTACGTAAATAACTCACTAAACTCTTTAGCCATAATATCCACCATCCGTTAACTGTCAGGCATTCGACTAAAGATCGACAGTTAAACTCTTCCTACCATAGATATATTTCTATGTTCATTGGATATAACCAATCATCAATACGATGACCCTTCACAGATGCTTATAAGTACAGTTGAGCCAATTTACCGTTTACCCCTGTAGTTACATCTTACTTCTTAAGTACCACAGATCCCTCTCATGAACAATACAACATAGTCCTACTATGTGTGAATACCTCTTGGGCCATGAGAAGGTGTGTGCCGCCACATCGTTCAAGCCCCGGGATCAACCCTTAAGAGAGAAATCTATCTACTTACTCTTGCTTCAGGGAAGAAGTGAACTCCATCTTGTGAAGCTGAGTTCCCAGCTCCCAAATTAGACGAATCCCCAAAGTGGTAGGTTTGAGTCGGCGCTCTGGCCACTCGCACCCAAGAAAATTAAAGGACCTCTCTCAATAGCAGAAGTTCTCAACTTACTCAGGATCGAGGTCATGTTACCTATGGTCATTCTAGTGAAGTGAAGTCTCTGTCATGAACGGAGTTATATGACGAGACGTTAACACTTCGTGGTCAGGTTTTATACAAATTCTTTGTATAGGACGCCTCCGCTCGCATGTTCCCTACACGAATGATCAGGATCAGACCATATGTGATAAGTCACAACACTTGTAACTATTCCACAAAGTGGCCCGCGTCCGTAATGTTACCAAGATAAGGTTTCTCTCCTATATCCATATACTACAGACCATTTTGGTTGTCACTTAAGACATGATCCACTTGTATGTCACTACATACATGCTTAAGTTACATAAAGTAAACCAGGGATTTAAGTTTATTGGTTTGTGGTAAAATAAAATCATCTAAATGTGCAAAGTTAAAAAGTGAAGTAAATATCATATATATTATACATCACAAACGTTTGTACAAAATGTATTTACAAACTACAGGACATGAGACTTTAGGACATCAACCCCAACAATCTCCCACTTGTTCTAAAGCGAAGTGGGGAGTACAAAAACAAGTACAAAACAATAAACTAGGGCATAAAAACCCAGTATAATAAAATCTCCCACTTGCCCTAGTCTAGCCGCGGGCGGTTCCGTAGACCCATGCTCTAAAGGTGACCCTCAAACACTGTAGTCATGAAAGCCTTCGTAAATGAATCAACAACGTTTTTCTCCGAGGAGATCTTCATGACAATCACATCTCCTTGATGCACTATCTCGCAGATCAGATTATACTTCCCTCTATGTGTTTACCGCGCCTGTGACTCCTGGGCTCCTTGGAGTTTACCACAGCATCACTATTGTCACAAAAGAGGATGATGGGCCTAGACATATCTGGAACAACTTCTAGCTCTATCAAGAACTTCCTGAGCCAAACAGCCTCTTTAACAGCTTCACAAACCGCTATGTACTCGGCCTTCATCGTGGAGTTGGCGCTGCACCCCTGCTTAGTGCTCTGCCACACTACAGCTCCTTTCTTAAGAGTAAAAATCAACTTTGAAGTGGACTTCCGAGAGTCTTTAACAGTCTGAAAGTCAGAATTCGTGTATCCAGTAAGGATCAAATCCCTAGACCCATACACGAGCATGTAGTCCCTCGTTCTCCGAAGATACTTGAGGATGTTCTTAACTGCGGTCCAATGACCCTAGCCTGAGTTAGACTGATACCTATTGACTATACCCACAGCATAGAACTACAGTTTGAATACTATTTTTACCAAAATCCAATAAAACTAACAAATCTACCAACCCATTCAATTGAATATCTTCATATATCAAACCAACTAAATCATTAAAGTCTATACAGTCATCTAGCAAAATTCCACCAACATCATAATTCTTATAGCAATGGTAATCATTCCATTGTCCTTTATAAAAAAAACAATTATAAGAATAGTAATGGTATTCTACAAAATGGAGAAAAAAAAATTATATGAGAAAATCATAATGAAAATATCACTAAGATTTTATAAGAAACTCATAGAGAAAATATCCAATATTGATAGATAGAATCAGAGTTATATCTTTGTCTATAAGTGATAAACAAAGATAGAACTCTATCAGTATCTATCAGATAAACAAGGATAGAGTTCTATCTCTGTCTATCACTAATAGACAAACATAATGATAGAAAAAGATAAGTGTCCATCTCTGTCTATCAGGGATAGACAAAGATAGAATCTTATCTTTATCTAACTGTGATAGTCAAAGATAGAATTTTGTCTCTGTCTATCAGTGATAGACAAAGATAGACTTATATCTCTATCTATCATTGATACACCCAATCACAATGATGAGTGATAGACAACGATATGAATAGTTCTATCTCACTAATACAATTCAATGCAAAGTAGTGAATTAAATTCAAAACAAAACAAGGAAGAAAGAAAGAGCTGATAGACAAAGATAAACATCTCTCTGTTTATTTGTGATAGACACAGATAGACATCTATCTTTATCTATCTGTGATAGTCAGAGATAGAGTTCTATCTCTGTGTATCAGTGACAGACAAATATAGATTCTAGACAAAGATAGACTTCTATATATATCTATCAATCTATCTCTTTGGTAAACCTTTGAATTCATCAACTAAATATTAAATGAAGAATTAGAAGTAATTTTGGGTTGAAGCAAGCTAAAACAAATTGCAAAATATTGTTTGTTTGTTTGTATTTTTTACAAGTTTTTACAAACATATCATGTGCCTATTAATTAAAATTTGATTTAGTCATAGGATTCTGGTGCTGATTGGAACGAAGAGTTCATGTGTAAGCTACATTTTAGATATGCATATATTCTTTCTTGTAATAGTTGAATAAGATGTGAATCGTGTCCAAAATTTTAAGAATTGGATGTTCCAACCATATAAGCTAATATAAATCAAGTGAAGATCTTCTATCTTTGTCTATCAAGGATAGACAGAGATAGAGCACTATATTTGTTTAGTCAATTCTTCCATTTAATCATAATTATTGAACCTAATTTTGTTTAAATAGATGGTAAGCAAAAAAGTAATCAAAGCTTAATCATCAATAAACAAAGGACGCTAAGGAAAAGGAATGAAAATAATGAAAGTTGAATCATCAATAAGCAGAGCAAAAGGAAAAAAAATCAAATCTTAAGAGAAGAAGAAGGTAAAACTAAAGTAGTTGATAACTTCGAATTCTCCGTGTATCAATAGAACTTTAACATCAATACATACTTATTTATTTGAGTTGATCTATTATTGATAACTTTTAATTGACATAGACAATGATAGAGCACTATCAATGGCTATCTGAGATAGACAATGATAAAGCATTGTCACTGTCTATCTGAAATAAATAATGATAGAATACTATCTCTATCTATCTATAGTGATAGAAACACTGTCATTGTCTATCTCAGAGCATTATCTCTGTCTATTTGAGATAGACAAATATAGAATATTATTTCTGTCTATCTCAGATAGACAGTGATAGACTTCAATGGTAAACTAATATCAGTTTTTATAGTTTATATATGGTGTGCACTCTATTTTTGTCTTGTTGTCTTATTATGCATCAATGCTTATTTAATAATGTACTTGTAGTTATATGGTTGTCTATATGAGTCTGTCTATTGATACATGGTGATAGACTACCATCACATCTATCTTAGGAACTTTAGCAAGTATAGAAAAACTTTAACATCAATATATACATATTTATTTGAATGGATCTATTATTGATTGAGATAGACAGAAATAGAGCACTACCAGTATCTATCTAAGATAGACAGTGGTAGACTTCAATGATAAACAATACTATCCGTTCCTATATGGTTTACACTCTCTCTATACATATTTTTTGTTGCTGGTAGATAGTTTTATGTTATGTTCATTGTCTTGTTCTACTATCACTATCTATCTTAGGAACTTTAGCAACTATTGAAAAACTTTAACATCAATATATACTTGTTTATCAATTATTGATAACTTTGAATTGAGAAAGACAAAGATAGAATACTATCCCTGTCTATCTGAGATAGACAATGATAGAGTTCTATCCCTGTCTATCTGAGATAGATAAAGATAGAATACTATCTCTGTCTATTTGAGATAAACAATGATAAACTTCAATGATAAACAATAATATCAGTTTCTATATGGTTTGCACTTTATACTTTTTTTTGTTGTTGGTAGATAGTGTTATGTTCTGTTTATTGTCTTGTTGTGCATCAATGCTAATTTAGTAATGTGCTTGTTATTATACAGTTGTCTATCTGAGTCTATCGATTGATACATAGTGATAGACTACTATCACTATCTATCTTAGGAATTTTAGCAACTATAGAAAAACTTTAACATTAATATATACTTGTTTATCTGAGTGGGTCTATTATTGATAACTTCGAATTGAGATAGATAGAGATAGAGCACTTCAGTATCTATCTGGGATAGACAATGATAGAGTTCTATCATTGTCTATTAGAGATAGATAGATATAGAATACTATCTCTATCTATCTGAGATAGATAGTGATTTTATCATTTTCTATCTGAGATATGAAACCATAGAATCTTCTCTTCCTCACTGTTCCTCATTTCAATTTTATGGAGAGGTTAATTCTATTTTTTGGATCGAAGAAGAAGAAGAAGAAAAAGTGTACCTATGATTGATGGAATCCACGAACAAGAATGAAAAACTGTTAGTTGTGTGGCAATGTCACAGCAATGAAGAATAAGAAAATGAATTAAAATCGGCGATCAGATCCGGGAATACTAAATTGAAGTCGAAGATGAAGTTGCAGAATTATCACTGAAGCTGTCAAAATTGAAATGGTGAGGAAGAGAAGAAGAAGACGAAGAAGAAGAAAAAGAAGAAGAAAAGAATCAAAGAACAATCTCATTGTAGTTGATGTTATCGGAATTGAAATAGTGAGGAAGTTCTAATTGTTTTGTTTCTTGTTGAGGGACGACATACAACAACAGTGATCAAGGAATAAGAAGAAGAAGGAGGAGGAAAATGCACAAAAAATGGGCAATATACGCAGAATAATTTTCAAATATGTAGGGGTAGTTTTGGATTTTTTTTAAAAAAAAAGTTTATGTTTCCGTTTGGACAATTTTTTTGCCATACTATGTAAATAGTTTCCCTAGTTTTCCATTTTTGACAATTTCTCTTTAATTTATTAAAATAAATTAAATAATTATTAATTATTCAAATTAATTAATAATAATTAAATCTCTCATATTTAATTAAATGTGCATTAGAATCATATTCTATTGTGTCCCTTTCTCATAACCTATAGTTTTAATTTAATTAATTAAATTTAATTCAATTCAATTCAATTAAATAATTAATTAATTCGCCAGTTAATCATCAAATTAAATATCACATATTTGATTTAACCTTATAATTGAATCACATTCAATTATTTTTCTCTCATATTACCTATAGTTGTAATGTACATCTAATGCGCATTAATTTTAACTTATAGTTTCAATATGATTCTATTCATATTAAATTTAGTATTTGAACTCCTTCAAATATTTAATTCTCTCATAAATTAATTTGGAATCAAATTCAAAATAAATTTATATTATAAAGTTTAATTAAAATATAAACTTTATATTATAATATATCATCATACATTATATGCTTCCCCTCAGTAAATTTGAACATTTCAAATTATTTTAATTACCTCAATCCCTTTTATGATTTACCAATGGGATCTAATGAACCTACATATTAGAAGCTCCAACGATATGAGATTAATTGGCTAAACTTATTAACCAAATTAATCAATATTCATTATCTGTAGGTACACTCCACTATAGACCAACAGTTGCACTTTTGTCACTACAGATATATTTCTGTGTCCATTGATATTGATCAATAACAGCAAGTTAGCCCTTCACAAGTGTCTGTAACACCAACTAGGTCAAATTTCCATTTTATCCCTAGGTTACCTCTACATCCTTAAGTACCAGTGCTCCTCTAATGAACACCCTGTTTGTGGTACAACCACCATACAAAAATCCTTCTCGAGCCATTGAGAGGGCAAGACCCTTTGTTCAAGTCTTAGAGACACCATTTAAGAGAACAGTCATCTACTTACCCTTAAAGTCAAGAAGAAGTGAATTCCATCTCCTGAAATTATGTTCTTAGCTCCCCACTCGATCTTGTCCCCAAAATGGTAGGCTTATTGAGTCGACGAACTGGCCACTCTCCCCCATACAAATCAGAGGATAATCTCTCGTGAATTGGAATCCATAATCCACTTAGGATTGAGACTAAGTTGCCTAGTTCATCCTAGTGAAATAAAAACTTAACTAGTTAACAGAGTTACATCTAGAGGTTACTCTTTCATGGTCCAGTCTTATGCAAACTCATTGCATATGATACCCCCACTCGCATGTCCCCTACACGAATGCGTGGATTATTGCATTTGTATCAAATACAAAGTGGGTCGTATCCATAGTGTCACCAGGATAAGGTACCCAACCTTATCTATATACTATAGACCTTTTAGGCTGTATCTTGAACACTGATCCCCATATGTCTTCACATACAGTTCAAGATTCATACAATAGTCTAGGATGTTAGTTTATAGGATTAGGGTTATTTAGATAAGATAAATACAAGATAAGTAATAACTATTTATTGTAATAAACATTGATAACACTCGGTTAATGATCGGTCAAATGTTACATTTACTATCTACGAGTTTTATGTTGGGATTGGTGTCCTAATTCTCCTAATAGTCTCGTAGTTTGTAAGTACTCGTAAAATATTGTTATTAATAAAATAAGTTATTTTATAAGCATTTACTCAATTCAATAAACTAAGATCCGGGGTTATTTTATGTAACTTAAGCATGTATGTAGAGACATACAAATGGATCATGCCTTAAGTAATAACCTAAATGGTCTGTAATATAAGAATAAAGGAGGGATACCTTATCCTGGTGACACTACAGATACAACTCGCTTTGTAGATGTTACAAGTGTTGTAAAGTGCTACAAATGGTTTGATCTTGACTATTCATGTGGAGACATGTGAGTGGAAGTATCCTATACAAAGAGTTTGTATAAGATCGAACCACAAAATGATTAGTCTCTTTGCATAATGTCGTTTGT
This sequence comes from Benincasa hispida, assembly GCF_027475165.1. Classification (NCBI taxonomy): domain Eukaryota; kingdom Viridiplantae; phylum Streptophyta; class Magnoliopsida; order Cucurbitales; family Cucurbitaceae; genus Benincasa; species Benincasa hispida. The sequence continues at coordinate 15,132,620 of NC_143482.1, forward strand.
AATTGAGACTTACATTTCACTAAAAAGACTATAGGTGACATGACCTTAATCCTGAGTGAGTTGGAAGCTCCTACTCATGAGGGCGGTTCTTTGATTTGTATGCGTGAGAGTGGCCAAATTGCTAACTCAACAAGCCTACCATTTTGAGGATTCGTCTAATTGGAGAGCTGGGAACTCAACTACACAAGACAGAATTCACTTCTTCCCTGAAGTAGGGGTAAGTAGATAAATTGCTCCCTTAAGGGCTGATTCCAAGTCTTGAGCATAGTGGCCACGCCCTCTCTTGGGAAGAGAGGACTCAGCAGTACTTAAGGAGTTAGATGTAACTACAGGCACAAAACGATAAATTGGCCCAGCTGTACTTATGAGCAATTTGTGAAAGGTCATTGCACTATTGATTAATTATAACCAATGGACACATAAATATATCTTCAGTGCGAAGAGTGCAACTGTCGATCTTTAGTAGAGTGCCCCACAGTTAACGGATGGTGAATCTCGTGATTAAAGAGTTTAGTCAGTTATTCACGTACCATTGGAGCTTCAAGCTACAGGTTCATAAGGTCCTCTTGGTAGCTCAATGGGTTCAAGTTGATAATCAGATTTTTGGTTAGTTTGAAGTGTTCGAATTAATAAGAGAGAATTTGATTATATATGATATAATTAAATTAATTCAATTATATATGATATAATTGATATGATGTATTTGATACATTATTTGATTGGAGGAATTAATATAAATATGATTTATATTAAATACTATAACATAGAAAAAGAACTATAGTTTATATGTTGCATATGATACAATATTAAAACTATAGGTTATAAATATAATATGATAAGTTGGTTGTTATATTTATTTATGATATATTAATTATGTGATAATTAATTATTCTTTTTCTTCAATAATCGACTTGAGTGGGAGGTTATGCACAGTTTATGGTAATTGTGAAAACAAAAAGAAAAATGGTTTTCCAAAATCAAAGGATGATTCATTATTGTATTGTTTCACAAAAAGAAAAACTATCGAGTAAAAGAGTTTTACTAAATGATAGTATCTCACAGACTAAACGATCAAATATCGAGTATTCTATGCGATAGTTACTCGTTGCTATACGATCGAGTAGCAAGCCTATATGATAGGCTTCTTCTTCTACACGATCGAGTATCAAGTCTATACAATAGACTTCCTTCTTTTGTCGTATACTCGATTGTTTACTTCCTCCATTCCTCTATCTAAAGTCATACAGAGCCCACAACTCCTAGATTCTCACACCGAGAATACCAAGGTAACTCTTGTGGTGGTGTTCTTATTCTGTTCGAGGGTCGAGGGTCGAGTTGAACTCGATTGTGATCAAGGTTCATCCAGTTGTTCGTTGAGATTGAGTTCTGATCGTTGCGTTTGAGTTTGTGTTGTTGGACGAGTTGCTGACCGATCGAGGGATACTTGAAGAAAGGGTTTTTCAAAGGTATTGCATACTCTATCCCTTGTTTATTCTTAAAAGAAGCATATTGTAGTTTACTCATTATGCATAATCTGTTCTTTTAGACTGTAATTGTTTGTGTTCTTTCTCAATAGAGTTTCGAACGATCCGCTTCCGCTCACTGGTCCTCTATTTAGAGTTCCTTCATTTTAGGGCATAAAAATCCAATATCTTCAACTTTATTTACCTGCAAGCATATGATAGAAAGTAAGAATCACTGTCTATATTAGATAGATAGCGATAAAGGACTATCAGTGTCTATTTCAAATAGACAATGATAGAACTCTATCAATGTCATCTCAGATAGATAGAGATAGTATTTTATCTCTATCTATCTTAGATAGACAATGATAGGCCTCTATCAGAGTCTATGTGAGATTAACACTGATCATAGTCTACCATTGTCTATCTGAGATACAAAGTCATAGAGGACTATCACTATCTATCTCTTGTGTTTGAACAAAAAGTAGATTAAGAAAAGAATTAAACCTCAGGCAATAGTTGCGTTTTGGGTGTTTCCAAATCTATAGTTGGAATTGGATCCAAATCCTTTGTTGTTTCAAGTTGTTGTGTTTAAATCTCGGTTTCTTACAAGAAAAGATTTTATTCTTCTACTATTTTATATTGGCCTTTTCTTAATTCACTAATTTCTTTCATTATTCTATTTACTCATTCTTCTTGAATTTGTTCATTCTTTTTTTCATTCATTTGCCTCTCTTTCTTCTTATTTTTTCCCTTTCTTTCTTTTCCTCTACCTCAACTTCTATGAAATATTTGAAAGTTGATTGAGATTCTTCTTCTGTTGGATGCAATGGTGTCATACAAAACTACAAATGAACAAATATTAAATTATTAGAGAAAAAAAACTAGCACCATCAGTTATAGAAAATGATAGTATTCTACTACGGTCTATCAATGATAGACTAGATCGAACACTATGACTGTCTATCTTTAAAGTGATAGACAATGGAAATGTTCTCATTTAAGAAATTACTTACATCTTCTGTTTCGAAAATGTTCTCATTTAGAGTCCTTCAGTCATCTACTTCAAGCACTCCCATGTGATGATTTTTGGACCTTTGATTCCAAGTTTTCTTTGAAATCCAACATCTAAATCGAAAAGTTATAGGATTGTCTCAAAAGCCCAATAACTAATGCTAATGGAAATCCTTAAAGGTAGACATCTTTCTTAGTATATGATGCTCTCTTAAAGAATTGATAGGTTATGTTGTAAGACAATTTTCCCCAAGGATAGTCTTTGAGAACTTGTTCATCATCCAAAATTTCTAGATATTTGAAATTGACATGGTTGTATTGTTATTTGGGGATTAAAAGAGCTTCTAGAATGTAGAGATTGACTAATTTAACCTTCAATGACTCTTCCTCCTCATTACGTAGTGCTTTGAAAGTTCTCTCTATATCTCTTCTAGTTATATGATCTTCATGAAGAAAAAAAAGTATTCCTAAGTTCAGACACTTTTCTTTGTCCTAAATCTAATTGAGGGAATTTGTGGCCTTTCAATCAGTCACTAAACTGAAGGAATCAAATTCTCCAAGAAGCGTGTGAACGCTTTGCATTTAGATAATTGATTTTTATGGAAACGGAAAAAAAAACATGCATTTGTAGGATAAATATTCAGACATAAACATAAGCATGCTAGAAAAGAGGAAGAAGAGGAGAAATCAAAACTCACTTTTGTTGATTCCTCTAACTTTCTTCTTTTACCGTTGTCAACGATCTCGAACTTCTCCAATGACGAGTTATGCTCATCTTCCAAACTCATTTTTGTTAGGTTTTATATCCTAAAAACTTGCAGTTTGTAAAATGATAAACATTTTCTATTATCAATATACTTGTTATTGATCTCATAAATTGTATGAAAGTCTAAATCCAATAAACTAAGACCCATGACTATTGTATGAGTACTTGAACTTTATGTGGAGACATAAGAGTGGATCAGGTTCGAGTAAATAGTCAAAATGATCTATGGTACATGAATGAGGTTGGGTACCTTATTCTGGTAACACCATTGGATACGGCCTATTCTGTAATTGTTACAAAGAGTTGTAAAGTGCTACATACGATGTGATCCTAATTCGTATATGTTATGACATGAGGAGTGGGGGCCTCCTATGCAATGAGTTTGTATAAGATCAGGACCAAGAAATAAGTCAATCTTACTTTATAACCCTGTTTACTATTTAAGACTGACTATTTCACCTAGATGACTTAGGTAACTCGATCTTAATCCTGAGCTAACTATGAACTTCTGTTTATTCGGGAATGCTCTCAGATTTGCATAGTTGAGGGTTGGCTCAACAGCGCCGGCTCAATAAGACTCCCATTTCAGGGGTAAGACCGGATAGATAGCTGGGGACATAGGGTGCAAGACGGAGTTCATGCCTACCCGATTTAGGGATATGAGAAAGGTTGTTCTCTCAAGTATTGAATCCAGGTCTTGAATAAGGGGCCCCACCCTCTCACTAGGTTGAGAGAGTTTGGTTTGGTGATTGGATCACAAACCAATTGTTCATTAGAGGATCAGTAGGGACTTGAGCAATAAGATGTAATCTCGGGGGTATAATAGATATTTAACCCAGCCGTTATTACGAACAACTTGTGAAGGGTTGACTTGCTGATTATGGTTAAATCAAGTGGACATAGTATATCTACAGTGAGGGGAGTGCAATTATGGGCTTTAGTGGAATGACCCATTAGTTAACGAATGGAGATTAATTTGGTCTAATGAGTTTAGCCAATTAATCTCGGATCGTTAGAGCCCATAATCTGTACGTCCGCGAGGTCCTCCTACTAGCTCGTAACGGACTAGCTCTAGAATAGCGTGATAAATTAATTTGAAACGTTCAAAATAAAATTAAGGGAATTAGTAATTATATGAGATATAATTATGTTTAATTTTAGAATTAAACCGAATAAGAGAATTTATATATTTAAATATGATTTAAAATATATAAAGATGGATATGTGTTAAAATTAATTTAATATTTGATATTAAATTAATTAATTTATGAAATTAATTAATTTTTTATTTTTAAAATCAAATAGATTTTTTAAATCAAAATTTTATTTTTAGATAAAATTGAAAAATTGGAAAACAAAAATACAAAATGGAAAAATGGATTTTTCCATTATCCATCTTTGAACTAGCTCACACATATTGCAATATCTTGCCTTAGTCTTCTCCAAGCATGAGCTGCAACTCATGCAGCTCTTCTCTTTGCATGTTGATCTACAATATAATGAAGAGATTGGAATGAAAATCAAGCATGCAATTAAAAGAGTTTTGAGAGAAAAACTGGTTTGAAGAAAGGTTCTTCAACAAAGTTGCAGCAGTGAGCTTTTCTCCTTCATCCCTTGATTCAAGCTTGTTTTGAGTCCCAGAACTCAATCTAGAGCACCAAGAGAATAGTAGGGAAGATCTTGAGGTAGTCTACAATAAGATATGGAGAAGATAGCAGCTGGAGATGGAGCTTTGAAGAAGTTCTACAAAAGGTATGTCTTGAAACTCACTTTTTTTGCAAAAGCATGCTTTATATTTTGCCAAAATTAGTGAATTTGAATGCTTAGATGATCCTTGTGCTTCCACTGCTATTGATACAATCCTAAAATTGGTATCAGAGCATCAAATAAGCATTCAATTCGATTTAATTTTGGTTTGGTGGGTGTTTTATATGAGAAATATGAAACTAATGCACTGATATGATTTTCTGAGTTTTGGTTGTTTAATTCTCTTTAGTTTCTCATTTAAATTTGTAATTGGCTCTTGCTTGATGAGCTTTAATGTGTTCCCAAGAGTCTGTAATTTATTTGGAGTCATTAGAGTTGAAATTAAGTTGTAAATCGAAGAAACAAGCGAAGAGGCCCAGTTGCAGTTCTAGAAAATCAACCTCTGTTCTTATCGTCGCTGAGGTTCCAGTTGCTAAATGATCGTCTAGCTCCAGACACTACACTGTAACGACTGGATCATTATATATTATGGTCCGACTGCTACGACATGCATGCTTAGACTTTTCTATTATGAGATGAGTTTTGGTAAATATCTCAAAAGAACATATCTAAGATTTTATTAATTAGGTAGAAAACTATATAAAAAGTTTATTTTACAAAACACTATATAAAAAGTTTATTTTACAAAACACTATATAAAAAGTTTATTTTACAAAACACCAGGATCCATAAAACACTAGCGTAGTGATACAAAAATGTATATACCTATAATAGTGAGTTTGATGGTTGGCTATTTGAGCGATGTCCAGTTATGCCACCTATGTTGTGTTCTTACCTACAAAGTCTGTAAAAATAGGATGAGTATATAATATACCCAGTAAGTAGTTCTCACATAGGGTAGTGACCAAATGTACAATCACATGCAACATGTCCTGAAAACATATGATTGGGACCGAAAACATATAATAACATGTGATGGTCGGTTATGCTTCTAACGTAAATTCCTCCGCCCTGATAGGAAGACGAGAACTTAGGCGGAAACTAACCCATATGATGATTAGCGGGTCATGCAGTCAATAGGGCTAGAGTCGCATCCAACATCAACCATTAACATAAACGTAAGATTGGACTAAAGGGGTGCAACCATACATATCCTATTAGTCCCTAGCATAAACTTGATATAGAATTGGGTCTAGAGGGGTGCAACCATACATGCCCTACTAGCCCTAGAAGCATAACCTTTATCTAATTAAAATCTAATCTTATGAACAAACATAATGCATAGGGTCCCTTGTCGATAAACGTATTTTAAACATGTAATGCAACATAACAATAATATAATTATGCAACATATTAAATGTACACTACCATGAAACACTAGTGAGATAACTACTTACCTTGACTGTGATTCTAGTTATTCCTTATTATTCATTATGGTTTAATCAGTAGAGCTTTCCCTCTTAAATCAGAAGGAAATTTGGGCAGCACTTCCCTCGCTTTTCCTCCTTCAAACTAACAGAATTACTTCACCCTTTTCACACGATTTTTACTACTGAGTTTTGTTTGAGAATGAGTTTAACTTCTAGCCCAAAGCCTCCTATTTATAGCCGTTTCCAGCTCTTCTCTGTGTGACAACTCATCCTACAAATGGCTTCTTTAAAATTATTTAGGTTTAAGAATTTCTCTTAATAAGACACCTAATTTTGGCTAACGTTTGCCCTTACGTCTTCAACCTTTGTTTGTATTCAATTTTAGGGTTCTCCATGTATAATCTATAAGATCGTGGTCAAATTCAACGCATAATCCACGCTTCTGTCCAAATCTCGCTCTCTTTGTTCTCAAAATCTCGCTCTCTCCAGCTTTCTCACTGGTTTGGCTCTCGTGATTCTCGCTCTCGCTCTCGCTCCTGCTCTCTCCCACTGTCTCGCTGAGAATCTCACTCTCTTTACTCTCGCTCTCTTCAATTTTCTCTCCAATCTCGCTAGTTTTCACGTGTGGTTGCCTTCACTGCTTGTGGATTCCACTTCCTCTTTTTAACTATTTCAAATTTTAAGAGTATATGGGTAATTAATTCACCTCCAATTCTTCCAATGAGCAGTGCCCAAATAAAAAGTTATCTACTACCCTTTGTCTCCTGAATTAGCTAGCATCCAACTTCTAATTAATCCTCCCTGATTCTGCCCCCTTATTCATTATTTTTGGATAATTAATAAATTTCTTATCTTTTTTCCAATTCTAAATTTCCACCTGATTATCCTATTAAGTTTATATATTTTTCATTCTTAATTATATATTTTATTTGTTTTCCTTCTTTCTAAATAAGGGTTAGGGTATTACATTTACCACCCCTTTAATTAAAATTTCGTCCTGCTTAACATTTGACATTTAATTTCCTGTAGTGTATGCGTACAAATTTGGGTTGTTACATACACGATGTGAAGAAAAGCTAGACAATCGTATAGCAATGGGCGCTGGTCGTTGTGATGTTGATCGCTAAAAGATCGTGTACCTTCGGGAGCTAAACGATGCGTTCAATTTGCTATACGATAGAATTAAGCGATCGTTTAGCTTTAGCGTGGGAACTAAACGATACATTGAATTTACTATACAATAGTACTATGCGATCAGCAACGATGCGCGCTAAGCGATGCGATGAAGTGCTACGCGATAGTGCTGAGCGGTCGTTTAGATGCAAAGCTAAGCGATCGTGTAGACATAGTGCTAAGCGATGCGTTAAAGTTTCTATGCGATGGAACTAAACAAATCGCTTACCTACGATGTTAAACGATGCAATGATGTTTTATATGATGGAGCTAAGCAATCGTTTAAGCTACGGCGGATACTAAACGATGACATGTAATACTAGAAGATGGTGTTAAGCGATCGTTTGGTTCTATACGATAGAACTAAGGTATAGTTATAAAGAGTTATACGATAGCCCTGAGCGATTGCTTACTACGATCGTTTATCTTTGATCGGGAGCTAAACGATGCATTGAATTGCTATGCGATAGCACTACGTGATCATTTACCTCTATGCGGCAGTTGGGCGATACGTTGAATGCTATGCGATGGCATTAGACGATCGTTTACCTTTTCGTGCACTAAATGATCAAGCATTTACTAAACGATTTGGAAAAATACAAGACGATGGTCGTCATTGCTAAACGATGAGACTTAGCGTAATGTTGAACATGTGCAAGGGATGTCAGTTCGACCGGTTCTCTTATGGTCTGGTCCAGTTCAGCTTCGAATGGTTCTTGGCTGGTTCGGTTTAGACTTGGCTGGTCCGGTTTAGGCGGTTGGGGTCCCGTCAAACTACTTGAGTTCATTTTGGAGCGATTCGAGCAATTCGAGAGCAATTCAGAAGCTATTTTCTAATAGTTAGGCTTCTGTTTGTTTGTTTGTTTTTTTGCCAAAACTAAAACCATATCAGTCTGTGTTTAATTATTTATGCATTTGATGTATGTTATAATTAAATAAGTCTTGTATGTGCATATAGTATGCCATTTAGATTTAAAATCCCACCATAGGAAGCATGTTACATGCATTGAAAGTATGTTATAATTGTTATAATATATAGTATGCATGTTAGGGTCTCTCGTATTTAATATAAATGTTATATTAAATGTTGAATGCCTCAAGTATGTTGTGGATGTTTAGCATGTCTAAAGTTTTATAAGTTGTTATAAAATTGGGTTAGACATTTAAAATCCATAAACAATAGTTGCATGCTCACATAGGTTGATCACCTGTTTTAATTGTTAAAACTTATAAAACCTAAGTTACAAACTCAACCGGTATATAATCCTATCTAAGGCTGGGGGTACTTAAGTTGACGGTTTACAGAACATCTCCTACCTGGGGATTGCGGCCGAATTATTGAGTGTTGATAACCGGTTTTATGAGCATACGTAAGTGATGTGAGGTAATAAAATGGTTTATCACCTAGACATCATAGGTTAAAATCCAATTATAAGAGTTATATTTGGATAAACCACATAGATTTAGGGTTGTTTTATTCGTCGAAAATAACCTAAGTATAAATCTATCCAAAATAGAACACTTTAGTGGCAGTTCTATAACTTCTATATGATAGAGTTATTAGAAAACTTCAGTGGGAGATTAATAACATATACGATACGTTATTTTTTAGCTCTCACGTCTCTAAGAGTTCACAATTCAGATTTAAGCGGTACTTCGTATCACCCTGGGAGTGACCTCCCTTTGAAAAGTATTTTTAGCCTAAATCTAGATTTTGGTGAATAAGAGGAAGTTGTTCAAATATAAGTCTATTATACAATAAATAGATTTCAACTACCACGTCTCCACATAGTTTACACCGTGAGATTCATATGACACTTCATGTTACCCTGGGAGTGACCTCCCTTCGGAGAGTGTTTTGTATGAGTCAATATCAAGGTAAACGGAGGAAGTAGTTCATAGTAAGTGGGTGAAGGATATGTGGCAATATATCCTACGGTCTCCTCTATTAGTCTGAACCGTGAGATTCTATGTTGCACCTGCTGGTTTGCTTTAGGCAGCCCTTTGCTAGTCGTTTAGCGACGATTATCCCCTCGGAGGGTTGTAACATAGGATTCGAAACAACACAGACTTTGTAAAATGAATAGGGTCTTATAGTTCCGTCTTGGATGTTGTCTTCTATTTCAGAGGCAAATTCATACCGTCCTATAGGATCTGAAAATGGCGGGTCATACTTACAAGAATTACTAAGTTGTTAGTAATGATCTTGATCGAAAATGATAACTAAATGACCATAGGAATAAGAGTTATTCCGGAGACAATAGGAATAAGAGTTATTCCGGAGACAATAGGAATAAGAGTTATTCCAGGGATAATGTTTGGTAAAAATTGTTTGTTTTAGTGAAGGAGTATCTGACTGCCCCTTGGTAGCACATATTCTGACTCACTAAAATATCGTTGCAAATAAATAATGGTTATGGGTACATTATTACTTTTTGCTAAAACTTGACTTTGGATTTAGTTACAATTTGCTAATTAGAATTTGTTAGAATTTTATCAGCATGTCAAATTCTTTTGTAGGACTCGCTTTCGATGTACATAACAGTAAAATCAAATCAACAAACAAATTACTAGCGATTGATTACACCAACAGAGTTTTAATAGAGGATTGTCCTCTATCTCCCAACTCATCTGAAATTATGAATTATGTAGATGAGAATGCTGAATTCAAACAACAAGACAAATATGATTTATCTAGATAATTGATTCAGGTGCCGCTAATCATGTATGTACTATCTCATAGGAAACAAGCTCCTGGAAACAGTTGACAGAATGTGAAACAATCTTTAAGGTGGGGACCGGGGAAATTGTTTCAGCCAAAGCATTGGGAGACATGAAGTTATTTATAGAAGATAAGTACATTTATTTGAAAAATGTATATTATATTCCTTCTACGAAAAGGAATCTAATATCTGTCTCTTGTTTGCTAGAACAAAATTATAAAGTTTATTTCGAAAATGGTGAAGTGTTCATCAAGATGGGTAATAAACAAATTTGCTTTGCAAAATTAGAAAATAACTTGTACATGTTAAAACCAACTGAGGTCAAAGCTGTTTTGAACATAAAGATGTTTAAAACTGCTGGGACTCATAAGAAAAGGAAGATTTCTCTAAATACCTATCTTTGGCACTTGAGACTAGGTCACATAAATCTCAATAGGATTGAAAGATTGGTTAAGAACGGTCTTTTAAATAAGTTGGAAGACAGTTCATTACCACCATGTGAGTTCTGTCTTGAGGGTAAAATGACAAAAAGATCTTTTTCTGGAAAAGATCTTAGAGCCAAAGAACCCCTAGAGCTGATTCATTCAGATCTTTGTGGACCTCTAAATATTAGAGCAAGAGGAGGGTATGAATATTTCATCAGTTTTATAGATGATTATTCTAGGTATGGGCATATTTATCTAATGCGCCAAAAGTCTGAAACCTTTGAAAAGTTCAAAGAGTATAAGGCTGAGGTTGAGAACCAATTAGGTAAAAAGATTAAAACACTTCGATCGGATCGAGGTAGTGAGTATATAGACAAAGAATTCCATAATTATTTGATAGAACATGGAATTCAGTCTCAACTCACAGCCCCTGGCACACCTCAGCAGAACGGTGTGGCAGAGAGGAGAAATAGAACCTTGTTGGACATGGTTCATTCCATGATGAGTTACGCTCAGTTATCAAATTCTTTTTAGGGACACGTAATTGAGACTGTGGCGTATATTTTGAACATGGTTCCCTCGAAAAGTGTTTCTGAAACACCCTACGAGCTCTGGAGAAGACGTAAAGGAAATTTACATCACTTCAGGATTTGGGGTTGTCCAGCACATGTGTTGGTACAGAATCCTAAAAAGCTGGAACATCGTTCAAAAGTATGCCTATTTGTAGGCTACCCAAAAGAAACTAAAGGTGGTCTCTTTTATGATCCTCAAGAAGATAAAGTATTTGTATCAACAAATGCAACCTTCCTGGAGGAAGATTATATAAAGAACCATCAACCTCCCAGTAAGCTAGTAATAGAAGAAATGTCCAGAGAAACGACAAATGTATCAACAAGAGTTGTTGATCAAGCAGGTTCTTCAACAAGAGTTTTTGATAGAGCAGGTCCGTCAACAAGAGTTGTTGATGAAATTGATACTTCACATCATTCTCAAGAGTTGAGAATGCCTCGTCGTAGTGGAAGGGTTATGCAACAGCCTGGCCGATACATGGGTTTAACTGAAACTCAAGTCATCATATTAGATGATGGTTTAGAGGATCCATTGTCTTTTAATCAAGCAATGAACGATGTGGACAAAAACCAATAGATTAAAGTCATGGACCTTGAAATAGAATCTATATATTTCAATTCTGTCTGGGATCTTGTAGATCAACCGGAAGGGGTAAAACCCATCGGTTGCAAGTGGATCTACAAGAGAAAACGAGACCAAGCTGGTAAGGTACAGACCTACAATGCTAAACTTGTGGCAAAAGGGTTTACCCAAAGAAAGAGGTTAGATTTTGAAGAAACCTTCTCTCCAGTTACCATGATAAAGTCTATTAGAATACTCTTATCCATAGCCACATTTTATGATTATGAAATATGGCAAATGGATGTCAAGACAGCTTTTCTGAATGGTTATCTTGAAGAGAGTATCTATATGTCTTAACCAGAAGGGTTTATACAGCAGGGTCAAGAGCAAAAAGTTTGCAAGCCTAATCGATCCATTTATGGATTAAAACAAGCTTCTAGATCCTGGAATATGAGATTTGACGTTGCAATCAAATCTTATGGCTTTGAACAAAATATTGACGAACCCTGTGTCTACAAGAAAATCGTCAACAAAATTGTCGCTTTTCTGGTGTTGTATGTTGATGATATTCTACTCATTGGGAATGAGGTAGAATATCTAGCTGACGTTAAGAGATGGCTGGCTTCACAATTCCAAATAAAAGATTTGGGAGAAGCACAGTATGTTCTTGGAATCCAAATAGTTCAGAATCATAAGAACAGAACATTGACATTATCCCAAGCATCTTATATAGACAAGATGTTGTCTAGGTATAAAATGCAAAATTCAAAAAAAGGATATTTACCTACATCATTCCCAATGAGTATATCATCCACATACAACATAAGAAAAGTTACTGAACTGTTGATGATCTTCTTTTAAACACAAGGCTCATCAACATTTTGATCAAAGCCATAGATTTGACTACAACATCAAACCTTATATTCCTAGATCGAGATGCTTATTTCAATCCATAAATGGACCGATTAAGCTTACAAACTTTTTGCTCTTGACCTTGTACAATGAATCCCTCTGGTTGGGTCATGTAGATGGTTTTATCAAGATTATCATTCAAAAAGGCAGTCTCGACATCTATTTGTCATATCTCATAATCATAATATGTGGCAATAGATAAGAGAATCCGGATAGACTTAATCATAGTAACAGGTGAGAAAGTTTCTTCATAGTCCACTCCCTCGACCTGGGTTTAACCCTTTGCTACTAGTCTAGCCTTAAAAGTTTACACCTTTCCATCTACAACAATACAAGAAATAACATATACGATAGCAACAAAAAAAGCTATGGTAGACCTTTTATAGCCTTTTTCGAAGGTTCTGACAACCCATGTTATTAAAAGACTAAGACTTTTTCTAGCGTCTTTGTATGACTATAACAAATGCTATAACAGAGTAAGAAGATATAGCAGATATACATTACTATAAAAAAATTTCATAGCCTTGGTTATTAAGGCTATCGTTAATGAATAATAACTTGTTCGTAATACTATATTTTCCATATAATAACCTTTTTTTAGTGTTATCTTTACCATATAACAATATTTTATTAATGTTATCTTTAACATATAATGACCTTTTCTTAATGCTATTATTATACCCTATGTATAGGTTAAATTTTATGCTACAACAAACTTACACATCAACATTTCATAACCAATTTACATTAGAATTACTTATTCTTAGCTAAATACACACATGAAATACTTGGTAATGCATCAAATATCATGACTTCCTTTAATAATAAAAATTTGTATTCCATTTGTACGTTATAAAGTAATGAAATTATCTAACAATAAAAGTACAAAATATAGTTTGCAACTATATAAGTTCATAAAATACAAAATTTACAAGCGTTCAAAATTATATCATCATAGAATTGAGCTTCCATCTTTGAGTCAAACCAGATTGAGATTATGGATAAAGAGCTTTGAGTTGTCGAGTTGGATCATGAGTCAAATTGAGCCAAACAATGGGAGAGAATTTGGTGATGAAGTTATCTCTTGAGGTGAAATCGACATTGAGATCTAAAAGGCTTCAACACATGCAATACAATCTGTAATTAAGAAAGTTATCAAAATGCTTCATCACAAGCAATATAATCTTTAATTATCACTTCAAGTTTCACTCAATATGAAATCCTTTAAATCTCAGTGTTCATCTTATTGTTATAAAAGATCTAAACTAGCCTAGACAAATTTGTCATATAAAGAGTTCATAATTAGAGATACTTTAACAATTTTCTACTATTTTATTTATCTATATGATAACAACTTAAGTCAACTATTGGCCAACAAAATCCTTCAAGCATCCCAACATAAATGATCTACAATAGCACAACTATTATTGGTGGGATATTGTTAAGATTGTAAACTCATGAAAGAACAAAAATGAATGACCAATTTTGTAACTTCCTACCAAATAACATTAATAAAAATAAGAGAACTGGAACACAAATAATTCTACATTTAGAGAATTCAAGTTTCAAAAATAAAAACATGATGCAAGAACAAGATTAGGAAAGTATCAAATTTCAACAAAACCAAATACTAAAGTAACTATACCATAGGCATATGATGCGAATGCAAGGTCACTCTGTAAGTTTAAATTTGATTATCTTGTATTGGTTTTCCTTTTGTCCACTTGATTGCTATAGATACTCATCTACTTCCTTTGCTATTTTGGTCTACTTAATGAGATGATTAATAAAGAAAACATCTCAAACAAATGAAAACTTGGCAACTTGATCATGAATGATGGAAGCAAAATCATAGATTAAACAGAGAATAAATAAACTGAGCTACACCTCTTCCTTTCACATGTGGTCAAGACATTGCATATTTTGATAGTCTATCAGCATACAAAAAGATTTCAAGCAAAAAAAAAAAAAATGAGAAAACATTTACCCTAAATATATGTTAAGCTTTTAGCACAATATGCCATGCTATAATCAAAGCAAAACTACAATTATTTAGGATGCCTAAATAAATTTTAACCTCAAAGGGGTCAATAAAGAATCCAAGCCATATTCTACGAACAATTATTTGTTTAACAGGATCTATCTCAAGTTGCACTTCAATTGTCCATAACATGCATCAACAAACTCAATAATGACAAACAACCCAAGCTTATGTCCAGCAGAAACCAACCAAGTCTAAATAAACACACCAGTTTCAATTGCATCAGAAGTGGAAATGTATGTTGGGGAAGTGCTCAAGTGATCAGCCTTTGAAAGCCCTGACCAAAACCAAGAACAGGCTGACATCCACCAATGCTATTAAGAGCTAGACTTTGAAGAAATGTCCCATGGTAGTTAGATTTACTTAATCTCAACCATTAGCAGAAAGTAGATGGCAACAAAAGACATTATGGATAACTAACTAAAAGCTATAAATTAAAATGAAGTTCTTGTATAAAAATTTGATCTTGGGAAGAAACATGCCTACAAGAGAAATTTGTCAAAGGGATTGCTTTCACATCTTTAACAAGAAGAATGTAAAACTCACAGTACTAGTTGGTAAAAAATGTGATTTCAACCGTTTGAAAAGCTAAATGAAAAAATCACCCTTACCAATAAAATGCCATAAAATTTGCAATAACACAAAAATAGCAATCATCATTAATAAAAGTTTATAGCAGATAATGATTTATATACACATAATAATGTGAGCATCAAATATCATATATCACAAAATACTAGACCTAATCTTTATAGCAGATAGCAGTGTATAGGAATGAATCAAAACTTCTTCCACTACCAAAATCAAAATCACCAACACTAAAAGCGAACCTACCCATGCGTTGAAAACAGAGCACCTAATTATGCATCTATGATAAGGCTATTAGAATACAAATAAAATAAAATGAAAATTTATGTCAGCATTCATGGGTTGAATATCTTAAATTTGGTAGTGTTTGCTTTAGAGATTGAAAGGTGAGAGTCTGTTGAATGGTTAAGTTGGTCAAAATACCGTTTTATCCCTACAGTTACATCTAACTCTTTAAGTACATTGATCCCTCTAGTGAATAAATAATTTATAGTCTAATTATAAACTAACATCTCTCGGATCAGTGAGAGGTTAAAGCTTCATTGTTCAAGACCTGGAACCAACTATTAAGGGAGTAATTTATCTATTTTCCCAAGGAATGGGAAGAAGTAAATTTCATCTTGTGTAACTGTGTTCCCAGCTCCCTAATCAGACAAATCTACAAAATGGTAGGCTTATTGAGTCGGCTATCATGGACAATCTCACCCATACAGTTCAAAGGATTGTCGTCATAAACAGGAGTTCACAATTCACTCATGATTATGTTCAAGTCTCCTATCGTCATTCTAGTGAAATATTAGTTTCTTCAAATAACGGTGTTACAAAGAGAAACTAATTATTTCGTGGTTCGGTCTATGTATAAACTCCTTCATACAGAATATCCCACTCATGTTTCTTTACATGAATAATATAGTTCATATTGTTTGTAACATTTACAACTCATGTAACAATTACAAAGTGGGTCGTATCCGTAGTATTATCAGGATAAGACACTCAACTTTCATCTATTTACAGCAGACCTTTTAGGTTATTACTTGAATATGAACCACCTTTATGACATCATATAACCTTGAGTCTTAGTTTATTGGAGTGAATTAATGTTGTCTAAATGTCAAATAAAATACCTTTGATTTTATTAAATAAATTATTTGTGTTAACAAAACTACAATCCATGAGATACACTAGATTTAGCACATTAATCCCAACATAAACAAAATTTCTTCCACCCAAATTCTGCTATATGGTTAGTAAAGTTAAATGCAATGACATTTGGCTTCTTTGTATAGCATCGTCTTCTTACTAAGTATTTGAGGAATTGGTTGGGTTTTTTGGCCATGTTAATATTTAGAAAGTGTCCAAATGGGCCATTTAAAACTTTTGGAAAAATTGTTTCATCTAACTTTGTTCTCATCAAATTTAAGACCTCTACACTAAAGTAGACTATAACTCTTAAGTTTCTGTTCTCATTTTCCATGACTAATTCATGTTCCACCTGTTGAAAATATATATTTAACAATATTTTAGAAAGTAAAATTTGACTAACACCAACAACTATTAAGATAACTATCAATAATATTTAACAATATCTATGAGATAGTATTCTATCCTTGTCTATCTTAGATAGACAGTGATAGAACTCTATCACTGTCTATTTGAGATAGACAAAGTACTATCATTGTCTATCTCAGATAGACAGTGATGATACTCTATCACTGTCTATTTCAATTCAAAGTTATCAATAATAACACTCAACTAAACAAATATAGAGAGCAAACCATATAGAAACTATAGAAACAAATATTAGAATTTATAATTGAAGTATATCACTGTTTATCTGAGATAGACAGTGATAGTGCTCTATCACTGTCTATCTTAGTTAGATAGAGATGGTACTCTATCTCTGCCTATCTCAATTCAAATTTATTAATAATAGATCCACTCAACTAAAAAAAAATATAGGGTACAAACGATATAGAAACTATAGAAACAGACATTAATGTTTACCATTGAAGTCGGTCTATCTCAGATAGGCAGTGATAGTGTTCTACCACTGTCTATTTGAGATAGACATAGATAATGCTTTACCACTATCTATTTGTGATATCTCTGTTTATCTTAATTCAAATTTATCAATAATAGATAGATTGATGTTAAAGTTTTTGCTAAAGTTTCTAAGATAAATAGTTGACATATAAGTACATTATTAAATAAGCATGATGCACAACAAGTATGTATTGATGTTAAAGTTCTATTGATACATAGAGAATTTTAGTTTTACTTTCTTCTTCTCTTTAGATTTGTTTCTTTTTGCTCTGCTTATTGATCAACTTTCATTATTTTCTTTCCTTTTCCTTTGTTTTCTTTACTGGTTGATGATTCAACATTAATCGTTTTTTGCTTACCATCTAGTTAAACAAAATTAGGTCCAATAATGTTTAATAAGTATGATTAAATAGGAGTATTAATGAAATGAAAAGAAAAGAGAATGATTATAACCTTGAAGTTAGATTTGATGATAGATTGTAACCTTTAAAAATCAAAAGCAGCAGCGGGAGAAGAAGATGAAGCAGTAGGACAGAGGAAGAAGAAGAATGAGAAACAAAAAATGAAGCAGCAGCGGGAGAAGAAAATAAAGCAGCGAGAAAAGAAAATGAAGTAGCGAAAGAAGGATAAGCCGGAGATATACAGGCCATAGATGGTTATAGTGTAGTATCTAAGGATTCGTTGTCGTTGGAAGAAGAAGACATGGTAAGACACAAGTATCAGGCGTGAGCGTGGGTTTTGTATAATCCAATTAATAGTTGGGCGGGTCCCGATTTTTTGTATCGACTGGGATATTTTTGGTATTTCACATGTTGGACTGGGCTTTCTTCCATCCGTTTGGTTTTTATTTATTTATTTTAATTTTTAATTTGGACTTTTTTTTAATTACATTGGAAAAGGCCTTGTTTTTTAATTCATTACCATTTACCAATATTACATTGTCTCTCTTAATGCAAAAAAATTTCACGTGCCGCTGGCGTCGCCGCTCGTCACCGGTAAGTCCGCCGTCCATCTGTCAATTCTTTGTTTCTCTCTCTCTGTTCTTTTCTCTCTCATCTTTCTTTTTCAGTTTTCACAGTCGCCGCCCGTCCCTTCGACCAGTCGCCGTCGTGGTCCGCCGAGCACGTTCGCTGCAGGAATCCCTTCACAGCAGTGTCGTCGTCGCCATCGCCGTCACGCAAGTGCTGGTACTGTCGCCGAAATCCCTATTTGGAATTAGTAAATTTCGAGCATCGTATCTCACATATAGATAAGTTGTAGGGTAATTTCTTAGTTCTTATGGCCTTGATCCTAGCTAGAGAAAGACTATTGCAATCCCGATTATCCACAATTTTTCCTTTGAAATCTGGATTAGTTTCAGCTTTGCGGAGCTTTGCTTTGATATCAGCTAATAGTGAGAAGCTGATCTTCCTAAATTTTTTTGGAAACCCTAGAGTTGCAGAGTTATGGTATAGAAAGTCTCAAATTCCATTTTTTCGCTGTGTTTCTACTTCTGCACACCCCACAAAATTATGTTGGGGAGGTTCATCTTATGATGTGCTATTGGGAAAGCTCGAACTTGCTTTGAAAGATAATCAAATTGATGAAGCATGGGAGTTGTTTAGTGATTTCAGAAGGCTTTATGGTTTTCCAAAGGACAATGTTTTGCTTATGTTGGTTTCTCGATTGTCCTATACTTCTGATTGCAATAGGCTACAAAAGGCGTGTAACTTGGTTCTTCAATTCTGGAAAGAGAAGCCAGTTCTATTGCGACTTGATGCCTTAACTAAACTTAGTCTTGCATTGGCGAGATCCCAAATGCCGATTCCTGCTTCAGAGATTCTTAGATTGATGCTGGAGACGAGGAGACTACCGCAAATGGAACTGTTGCAGCTAGTTATTCTGCACATGGTGAAGTCAGAGATTGGAACATATATCGCTTCTAATATTTTGGTCCAGATTTGTGATTGTTTCTTACGACAGGCTACAAGTAGAAATGACCAAGCCAAGTCGATGAAACCGGATACTATGCTATTTAATCTGGTGCTCCATGCTTGTGTCAGGTTTAAATTATCTTTAAAGGGGCAGCAACTAGTGGAATTGATGTCTCAAACTGAGGTTGTTGCTGATGCGCTTACAATTGTCCTAATTGCACGGATTTATGACATGAATGGTCAAAGAGATGAGCTAAAGAATTTGAAAATCCACATTGACCAAGTTTCGCCTTCATTGGTTTGTCATTATTGTCAGTTCTATGATGCCTTGTTGAGCTTGCACTTTAAGTATGATGATTTTGATTCTGCTGCTAACCTTGTGCTAGAAATATGTCAATTTGGTGAGTCTACTAGCATTCAAAAACATTGGAGGGACTTGCAGAAATCTAGCTTTGTTCCAATTGGATCATGTCATCTAAAGGATGGATTGAAGATAAAGATTATGCCAGAACTACTGCATAAAGATTCTGTTCTCAATGTGGAAGTCAGACCAGAGTTCATAAATTGTAAGAATGGGAAGCTTGTTGCGAGTAATAAGACTCTAGCTAAACTCATTATTGAACTCAGGAGGCTTGGAGAAACTTCTGAGCTCTCAAAACTCTTGCTTCAAGTTCAAAAAGGGTTGGCATCAGTTGAATGTTCTAATTTGTGTTCTGATGTAGTTAAAGCTTGCATTTGTTTAGGTTGGCTCGAAACTGCTCATGACATTTTGGACGATGTTGAAGCAGTTGGCTCTGCAATGGACTCCATGGTTTATTTCTTGCTCTTGAACGCATATTACAAAAAGGATATGCTCAGGGAAGCAAATGTGCTGAAAAAACAAATGGCAAGGTTTGGCCTGTCCGTCAGTAACACTGAAGACTTGGCTAACTCTACGTGTTCTTCCAAACTAGCTAATCAAATTTCGCTGCCCATAATCAAAGCAGCTGCCGGCAACACATCTCTGGTTGAATCTCTAGTTCAAGAAATGAAAGAGACTAATTCACATTCTAGAGTTTACAAGTTCAATTCCTCCATTTACTTTTTCTGTAAGGCCAAAATGATTGAGGATGCCTTACAGGCCTACAAAAGAATGCAACAAATGGGCATCCAACCTACTGCACAAACTTTCGCCAATCTAGTTTTTGGGTTTTCTTCTTTGCACATGTATCGCAACATAACGATCCTATGGGGTGACATGAAAAGGAGAATGCAGAGTGCACGTTTGGCATTGAGTAGAGATCTGTATGAGTGCTTGTTGCTGTGCTTTCTTCAAGGTGGTTACTTTGAGAGAGTGATGGAAATTGTTGGACATATGGAGGAGCGGAATATGTACACTGACAAGGGGATGTACAAAAGCGAGTTTCTAATGCTTCATAAGAATCTTTATAGGAGCCTAAAGCCATCAGACGCCAAAACTGAGGCACAAAAGAAAAGATTGCAGGACGTTAGAGCATTCAAAAAATGGGTTGGCTTATACTGAAATTATACATGAAGCTTGAAACTGGTGTGATAAAAAATCATTGTCTAGATTTTCATAGAACCGTCCTTGAGCCTGGTTGAAGGCCATTGAAAAAAATTGTCCGAACTAGAGTTCAAAGCAAAAGATCTTATGTTTAGTAAATTGGAAAAATAGTGAGACACATCTACATTTTTTCGACGTGATTGAGTTATGTACAATGAACGGCCGCCCGTCCAAATCGCTAATATTTTCTGCTCACAAATTGATCGAAACTGTCGCAGTTTGCAGCCCAGGTTGTTGGATTTCATCTATAAAATGAATTTCTAAGAGCAAGATGCAGATATATTAGGAGAAGGACAAAAACGAGGACAACAACGACCTTCATGACTGCAGTGCAGCTCGATCTTTAGGTGAACCATGGCAAGTCGTCAGGTTCTACATGGGACAAAATCTGAAACAAGCGAACCATCCTCGTGTCAATGAAACACTGTTATTACTGACCTGGTTCAATTGTGCTTACGTGCAGGAATATCAGGAGATGCATCTTTAGCTACTGTGCAGGTGTTGTATCCCTAACTAAAATTTCCCTCCTGTAGCTAATTTTCAGTTCCTTATAATTAAATGCACAGTGTCTAAGAAACTCTCCTAAAGTGAACTATTTACTTCAATATGAGCAGCAGTATTCAAAATCATTTTTTTTAAGGAAAGGAATCTGGATGATATACTGGATGAGAAAATAAGTACGAGAGAGCACTTTTATTTGTAGAGGACAATCAACAAATGACAGGACAAATCCATGGCTAAACAAGGAAAGTTCTATATTCAAATGAATATTCAAAAGCTTACAACGCTAAAGTGGCTATTTATAGTCTTATAAGAAATTAAATCAATTAACTAATAAAGTCTAAAATACTAATTAAACACCCATTAATCTAAATTAACAACTAAACAAATATTAAACTCAAATGTACTAATTATCCTATAATTCTCCTCATCAACAAACAAGGGAACGCATAAGCCATTGTGCAGTATTCAAAGTTCTTAGTACAAGAGACTATCCCTCGTCTATTTACAGAGGATGACAATGAACTAACTAAATCTAATTACTAACTAAACAACAAGCTTCAAAAAAACAAAAAATCTTTTCATCTATAAAATGAAAAGGAAATGTCAGGAAGCAAACTCCCTATGTGAGAAGGAAGAAGAAAGGAAAAAAGGGCTTTGAATAAGAGCATCACTAACAAGAAAGATGTAAGAAGAAAAACAGAAACAATGAGCCAACAAATTAAAGGATCTGGGGACAGCAACACTAAGAAACCACTAGACTTCAACGAAACAACCCCAAATTAAAATTCCACGAGGAAAAAATCCAAGGCCTACCAACATTCTATTATTCATAAAGCTTATTTTTTAAAAGACATTAAATATACTATCCACCACTCTTTTACGTTTTTAGTTTTTAATCATTCATCCGCTATTTATAGGCCCAACTATCAAATATTTCCTTTGCACTTCTATCTTGTTTCAAACATTGAATTTTCAGTCTTTCCTTTAGTAACTCAAGCAGATTCTATATTTCATATCTTGTATTGCGAATTCTTCTGTGTGCTCTGTTTTTCAACTGCATTTTCCAGGCTAATAGTGCAAGGATATTGTAGAACTCACAACACAAATGGTAAAGGTTTTCTTTCAGCAACACTCGAGGGTTTCACTGTTTTTGATGAGCGTGAGGGAACTGAACTGTAATTCAGGCGGGCAATTGGAATTTCTAACAGCATCAGCACAGCTCGGCTGCGCATACCAAAATCAACTCTCAAGTGATGTAAGTACCATGGAAGAAAATATTTCTCAAGCAGTTCATACAATGCTTATTCTTGATGCAAAATTCACACAGTTTTCAACCTTTTTTTTTTTTTTTTTTTTTTCCTGTTTTTTTTGTTTGTTTGTTTTTGTTTTTGTTTTTTTTTGGGTTATTAGTTCAAAAACCTCAACTTCTTGTTCCACTTGATTTTCTCCTGGCCGTTGTTGAACCTTTTGTTCCAACCGTTGGCAATATGTTGTCAGATGAAGAAGATAAGAGCTATTTACATGTTACTGATGCTGTTGTCTTGGATTAGTCACCTTATAGGCAGCCATTTTCTGAACTGCATATATCTCCTTGAAAACTTTTAGTAGGAGATGATGAAAACTCGGATCATTTCATCTAGAATGGTAATGGTGGAGTAATGCAATTATCAGATAGAAACAGAGTTGATCTCTCAACACCTAGCAAGGAGGCAATGATATATATTGGAAATGGGAAGAAATTGCAGTTTTTTTTATAAGAAATTTTTTTATTGATGCATGAAATTTATAAAAGAAGGGCTCAAACTAATGGACTAACAAAAGACTTCCCCAATTGGTCAAAAGAGATGTAAGATCAAAAGAATTATAGAATTATGCACACTTGCACCATGACATAGCAAGGTAAATATGTTAAAAAACATTATTGAAGAGGTGGTTGTTTCTCTCCTTCCACGTAATCCATGTGTCCACATAATCTTCTCTTGTCCACTGAAAGGGTTGCCTGTAAGAGTATATGTGAGGAGGCTCGAATTTTCATTAGGATGAGGTGTGTTGATCATGCTTGTATAGGGCTTGTTGCCTATGGCTGCACGTCCATCTCAACTTCTTTTTATCATGCTTTCATATTATGTATTTCATTATGTAAGCTAGTTTGCTTTGTTAGTACTTTTTGTTGTAAGTGACCGCTCATCGCTTTTCATATGCAAGGGTGATAATCACAAAAATGCTTATGATATACTATATGGAGATAAGACTAACCATCAAATCCTTTGTTAGGTTATATGTCCTAAAACTCGCTGTTTGTAAAGTTAAACATTTTCTATTATCAATAAAGTTGTTATTCAACAAAGTTATTGAATTTGTAAATTGCATTTATAAAGATGAAATCCAATAAACTAAGATCCATGACTATTATATGAATACTTGAACTTTATATAGAGACATAAAGATGAATCAAGTTCGAGTAAATAGCCAAAACGATCTATGGTATTCGAATAAGGTTGGGTGCATTATTTTGGTAACACTATCGGATGTGACCCATTCTGTATTTGTTATAATTTGTTGTAAGGTGCTACAAATGAAGTGATTCTAATTCGTTCATGTATTGACATGAGGAGTGGGGACGTCCTATGCAATGAGTTTGCATAAAATCGGACCAAGAAATAAGTTAAGACTGACTATTTCGCTTAGATGACCTAGGTAACTCGATCTTAAGCCTGAGCGAACTATGAACTCCTGTTTATTCGGGATTATCTTTATATTTGCATAGATGAGGGTTGGTTCAATAGCGTCAACTTAATAAGCCTCCCATTTTAGGGGTAAGATTGGGTGGATAGCTAGGGACATAGAGTGCAAGATGAAATTCATGCCTACCTGATTTAGGGATAGGAGAAAGGTTGTTCTCTTAAGTATTGATTTCAGGTTCTTGAACAAGGGGCCCCACCATCTCATTGGCCTGAGAGGAATTCTGTTTAGTGATTGGATCACAAACCATTTGTTCATTAGAGGAATAATGGAACTTAAGAAGCAAGATGTAATTTCGAGGGTAAAACAACATTTGACCCATTCGTTATTACGAACGACCAATGAAAGGTCGACTTACTGATTATGGTTAAATCAAGTGGACACAAATATATCTATAGGGAGGAGAGTGCAACTATCGAGCTATAGTAGTGTGACTCGGTAGTTAACAAATATTGATTAATTTGGTCTAAAGTGTTTTAGCCAATTAATCTCAAATTGTTATAGCTCATGATCTATAGGTCCATAAGGTCACTCTACTGACTCGTAAAACATGAACACCTTAATTAGTAAATTGAGTGATTTTGAAATGATTTCAATTTGAAGTGTTTAAATTGAATTTAGGGTTTCAATTTGAAATGTTCAATTTCAAATTAGGGTTTGTGTAATTATATTCGATATAATTAACGTTTAGTTTATCAAAATTAAACAAAATTGAGAGTTTATAATATTTAAGTATTGATTTAAATACTATTTACATGAATATGATTCATGTTTAGAATTAGGCGTTTGATTAATTTAATATTTGACATTAAATTATTTTTTAATTAATTAAATTTGTTCGATTAATTAAAATCAAATTATTTTTCAATTTTCATATTCAAATTTAGAAATTGAATTTTGGATTTTATTTAATTTTGAAATTAAATAAAAGATTTTTTTTAAAAAAAAATCAAAATTGAGAAAGTGGATTTATCCACATTTCTTAGTCTTGGTGTCTTCATCTCCAAACAAACACCTAGCCCACTTCCTTCATCAAATTGAGGTGGTCTTGGCCGAAATCATTTGATGCCTGCATGGTCAATGGTAATATAAACTCTCAATTTTTGCTGATGATTGGATTTTAGGAAAATTCTGTAGAAAGTTTCTTTCTACCAAAAACCCACACCATCTTTCCTTCATATTTCACTTCAATCTTGAGTTCCACCACTCAAATTCAAGGCTGAGAATAGTAGAGAAATTCTTTTGGTGGTTCACTGTAAATTTGGAGTTGAGAATTCGGGAAAGAGCAGCCTGGATTGAAGGAATTCTTCAAAGGTATGTTTTTCATAAAACCCTCTTCTGAAAATTTGATTTTGCATGCTTTTAGAACTCAAATTAAATGTAATTAGAGTGCTTATTAATTCTGATTGCTTCCGTTGCTTGTTTCTATATCCTATCATCCTCATATCCTAAGTGGTATGCTATAAAGTCGTTGTTTATTGCTTTATAGCCCACTACAGTATTTCTTTTCTCAAACTATGTTTTCAAACATTTACGAAAACCTTTTCCTCTAAACTCGTTTCCTAAAATTGTTTTCTCTGAAATGGGGGTGGAGGTTACGAAAGGCACCTGGTGTGTCATCAGCGATCCGAATTCGAACTAAGCTCGAGAAAGAATTATTCATCAACTTCTTCACCAAGTTGGTTGCAACAAGCATTTAAATCAAGCCAAAGAGGATAGGAGATTGAACTCTACGGCTTGACTTCTTTCTTTTCTTTTACTTCTCTCTTTTCATTTACCATCCATTTGACTAAGTTAAGATTGTTGTAAAAACATTTGCTATTTTTAAATTCAATCTTACATTTGATCAATCCATTCTTGTTTCTCTATTTACATTCAAATTTGTGTGTGGCAGTCATTTTTATGACTTGTTGCATACTAGAATTTCATGCTTTAATCATCTTGATCACTTGATTGAAGTTAAATAGTTAAACTATTTGAGAGAGAGTAGGTTAACTAAAGAATGCATTGAGTCAGAATGCATAGTAGGTTTAGAGATAAAAATACTTGTGTTTTTACCATTCTTTGTCACCAATGTATGCATCCTAGAGATAGGAATACATGTAGCATTCACATTGAGAAATGTTGAACAACATGATCTAAGGAACAGAGACCTAATGCATACTCATACACTTGGTCTGTAAACAAGCATCCATATCATCTTCATTTCATTCTCACACTTTCACACACACTTGTTCATCTTGCTTGGAATCAACGCATATCCCCAAATACTTAGCACCATTCATTCATAAATCCCCCTTTTTCCCTTGAACTCATATGTTTTCTTGTATGCATGCATTGAAATTAGTGTAAATAATCTTCATTCATTAATCTGGGAACCCTCTACAATTGAAGCAACGTAAGGATTGCATTAGACTGTCTCAAAATCCCTATGTTCGACCCTGGACTTACCAAGAAGCCTGAGTTAAATGTATATTTGGGTCTGATTTAGGAAAGCTTGTACACATTATATAAGTGTGCTACATCCATTTCGACGCATCGCCTACTCTTATCACATAGAGAAGCAATTCGTCATTCATCTCCATTCATCTAGTTATCCTCTTTCACCCTCATTCATAAGCATTTTTAGATACAAATCACAAGGTGAACAAGTTTTTGGCGTCATTGCCGAGAATTTTAGCAACAAAGCTAACTAGAATTTCGCTTGTTTCTTTCATAGAAAACTTTCAGCTAAAGGAGTATTACAAGTCAAGCCTAAGCTTGTAAATGTTTTATGGGAAGAGAGAATACTTCTAAACTCGTATACGACCCGAAGATTGAAAGGACCTTTAGACGAAGAAACTGATCTAATCGTCATCGAAGGTTAAGGCAACAACAAAGACAACAAAGACAACAACAACAACAACAGATAGCGGATGATCAGAGGAATCAGAACTTAGCTCAACAATTAGCCAATGCTGCCTTGAACCCGATCTTGATGGCAAATAATAGCACGAGTTTAATGCGAGAGTATGCTCGCTTGTATTGTATGACTTTTCGCCAAGGATCGTATATCCACGCCTGATGGGATGAGATTTGATATGAAGTATGTGATGCTCCAGATGTTTCAAACAACAAGACAATTTGGAGGCACCCGCGGTGAAGATCTACATGCCCATATGAAATGCTTCCTGGAAACATGCAACTTATTTATGATTCCTAGAATCACACGAAGCTATCAGACTGCCCTTATTTTCTTACTCTCTTCGTGATGATGCCAACCAATGGGCGAGTTCTTTAGATCCTGGTGAGATAACAACGTGGGAAAAGTGGGTGGAAAAGTTCATGCAAAAGTACTTTCCTCTCATCGTCAATGCAAGGAGGCGTAGGGAGATTATGAACTTTGAACAAGGAAAGTTTGAAACCTTGATGCAGCATGGGAAAGATTCAAGAGACTAATCAAGAATTGTCCCAACCATGGACTGCCCTTGACTATTTAGATGGAAACTTTTTAGGGGGGTTTGAATAGACCTTCCCAGATTGCAACAGATGTAGTTGCAGCTAGTGGCATAATGGACAAATAGTAGGATAAAGCTAAGGAAATTTTAGATCGCATCGCCAAGCACAATATGAGTGGGTTGATGATGCTTATGATTCTAGAACATATGGTAGAAGGCATTCTCAGAACGTGAATGCGATTAACTTTAACGTAATAATCACTCTCTCTACACAGGTGGTTGCGATGACAAACTTGTTGCAAAATTTATCAATGGGAAGCGTAGCACAGACTCAAAGGGTGCACCAGATGGATGCATTCACGCAACCCATGACAACCCTAGATGTGGAAAACCACACTCCTACAATGACTGCCCACAACACCCACAATTGGTCTGTTTTATAAAAAATAACCCATTCTCAAACACATATAGCCCTGGATGGAGGAACCATCCAATTTTTTCTTGGGAAGGTCACCAACAAGAGCAACATCCTAGGACGCATCAGCAACCTACGCAGAGGCTGCTGCCCGGATTCCAACAGCAACAACAACCTTAGCATTAGACCTTTAATAGAGGGGGTCAGGCATCGAGTTCAACGTCTTCGCTTAAGAATTTATTGAAGGAATACATAACCTAGAATGATGCATTACTGAAGAGTCAGGTGTCATCAATTCGAAACTTGGAGATGCAAGTAGGGAAAATTGCAAGCGAGCTGAAGAATTGGCCGCATGGAGTATTGCCTAGCAACACTGAGGCCCCATGAAGTAACAATGGGAAGGAGCAATGTCATGCGGTGACGTTGTAGAGTGGTAGACCTTTAGTTGAGAAGAAGATAAGTCCAAGAAATGACAGTCATCCTTCAGTAGCTGAGAACACAACGCAAAGGAAACCAGAAGAAAGAGCACCTGACTCTGTCAGTCATTCACAGCCAAGCACGTCTGATGCAGGGGCACCTACGGTGCAACTGAGTGTACCATTCCCCCGATGCCTACAAAAGAAGAATGACGAGAAACAATTCAAGCGCTTCCTTGAAATCCTTAAGCAATTGCGTACCAACATTCCCCTCATAGAAGGATTAGAACAGATGCCAAGCTACATAAAATCCTTAAAGGATGTCTTAACAAAGAAAAGAAAGATCAGTGAGTTGGAAGCAGTAACACTAACGCATGAGTGTAATGCGTTGATCAACAACAACATTCCTGAAAAGCAGAAGGATCAAACAGTTTTACCGTTACTTGTTTAATCTCTTTCATAAATGATTATTCCAGGTATGGGTATCTTTACCTAATGCAACGTAAGTCTGAAGCCCTTGACAAGTTCAAGATGTATAAGGCTAAAGTTGAAAACTTGTTAGGTAAGAAGATAAAAACACTACGATCTGATCGTGGTGGATAGTATATGGACCTTCAATTCTAGAACTATATGATAGAACACAAAATTACGTATCAACTCTCGGCCCTAGGTACTCTTCAACAGAATGGTGTATCAGTAAGGAGAAACAGAACTTTGTTGGACATGATTCGGTCTATGATGAGTTATGCTCATCTTCTAGACTTGTTTTAGGGATTTGCAGTGGAGATTGCATGTTACATTCTGAACAAAGTTCCCTCGAAAAGTGTTTCTGAAACACTTTTTGAGTAGTAGAGGGGCCGTAAAGGTAGTTTATGCCACTTCAGGATTTGGGGAGTGTTCAGCCCACGTGCTCGTGACTAACTCGAAAAAGTTGGAACCGTGTTCGAAAGTTTGCCTCTTTATAGGCTACCCCAGGGAAACGAGAGGTAGATACTTCTATGACCCGAGTGAAAATAAAGTGTTTGTTTCTACAAATGCTATCTTCTTGGAAGAAGACCACATTAAGGATCATAAACCACGAAGTAAGCTTGTTTTATGTGAGACTTCTAGTGAGACTACTGAGAGTTCAACAAGAGTTGTTGAACAGACTGACAGATCCTCAAGAGTTGTTGAGGTCGATGCATCTAGTCGACCATCTCAAGAGTTGAGACTGCCTCGACATAGTGGGAGGGTTATGAACCCACCGGAACGCTACATGGGTTTGAGGATTCATTGTCTTATAAGCAAGCAATGGCAGATGTTAACAAAGATGAGTGGATTAAGGCCATGAACCAGGAAATAGAATCTATGTACTTTAATAACATCTGGGAACTTGTGGATCAGCCTGATAGGGTAAAACCTATAAAGTGTAAGTGGATCTACAAGTGAAAACGAAGTATAGATGGAAAGGTGTAAACCTTTAAGGTTAGACTTGTGGCAAAGGGTTATACCCAGGTCAAAAGAGTGGACTATGAGGAACTTTCTCACCTGTTGTCATGTTGAAGTCTATCAGGATTCTTGTGTCCATAGCCACATTTTATGATTATGAGATATGAAAAATGGACGTCAAGACTGCCTTTCTTAATGGTAATCTTGAGGAGACCATCTACATGGCTTAACTAGAGGGGTTCATTGTTCCAGATCAGGAGCAAAGAGTTTGTCAGCTTAATAGGTCCATTTATGGGCTGAAACAAGCGTCTCGATCGTTGAACATTAGATTTGACAGTACGGTCAAATCGTTTGGCTTTGATCAAAATGTTATGAGCCTTGTGTTTACAAGATCATCAACAACTCAGTAGCTTTCTTGATACAGTATGTTGATGATATCCTATTCATTGGGAATAATGTAGGGTTTCTGACTGACATTAAGAAGTGGCTAGCCGCCTAAAATGAAAGATTTGGGTGAGGCTTAGTATGTTCTAGGGATCCAAATCATTCAGGATCGTAAGAACAAGAGGTTAGCCTTGTCTCATCGTACATTGATCAAATATTGGTTAGGTACCAGATGCAGGATTCCAATAGGGGTTTGTTACCCTTCAGGCATGGAATCATTTTGTCTAAGGATCAATGTCTTAAGACACTTCAAGAGGTTGAGGAGATGAAACGGATTCCCTATGCTTCAACTGTTGGAAGCTTAATGTATGCAATGTTGTGTACCAAATCTGACACTTGCAATGCAGTAGGGATTGTCAGTTGTTATTGGTTCAATTCGAGATTAGATCACTGGACGGTGATCAAAACGGTCCTCAAATATCTTCAGAGAACGAGGAACTATATGCTCGTGTATGGAGATAAGGATTTAATCCTTACAGGATACACAGACTCTGACTTTCAGATTGATAGTGATTTTTGTAAATTGACACCAGGGTCAGGCTGTAGTGTGGCGAATCATCAAGCAAAGATGCATCGCGGACTCTACTATGGAAGCCGAATACGTAGCTATTTGTGAAGCAGCTAAGGAGACTGTTTGGCTGAGGAAATTCCTTACAAATTTGGACGTTCCAAATATGGATTTGTCGATCACTTTCTATTATGATAATAGCGAGGTTGTGGCAAATGTGAAGGAACCTTGGAGTCATCGTAGAGGCAAACATATCGAACGGAA
Organism: Benincasa hispida; assembly: GCF_027475165.1. Lineage (NCBI taxonomy): Eukaryota > Viridiplantae > Streptophyta > Magnoliopsida > Cucurbitales > Cucurbitaceae > Benincasa > Benincasa hispida. The sequence goes on from NC_143482.1 coordinate 15,163,611, forward strand.
ATATCACTTGATTAGGGAGATTGTGCATTGCGTTGATGTGAAAGTCACGAAGATCGCGTTGGAGCACAACGTTGCTGATCCGTTTACAAAGGATCTCACAGCTAAAGTGTTCGAGGGTCATCTGGAGAGTCTTGGTCTACGGGACATGCGGCATCTTTTCTAGGGAAAGTGAGAGATGATACTGGGGTATAGAGTATGCCCTAGTTTATTGTATATTGTACTTGTATTTCTCATGTATATTACATTAGTCTCCTGAGGCATTAGGACAAATAGGAGATTGTTGGGATTGGTGTCTTAATTCTCCCGGAGTCTCGTAGTTTATAAACTGTACACATTGTTATTAATAAAATAAGAGTTATTTTATTTTGCATTTACTCATATCCAATAAACAAAGCTCTATGGTTATTGTATGAAAACTTAAGCATGTATATGAGATATAAAAGTGGATCATGCCTTAAGCGATAATCTAAAAAGGTTTATAGTATAAGGATTAAGGAGGGATACTTGATCCTGGTGACACTATGGATATGACCCTCTTTGTAGAGGTTTACAAGTGTTGTGAACTACTACAGATGGTAGATTCTGACCATTCATGTGGAGACATGTGAGCAGGGGTGTCCTATACAAAGAGTTTGTATAAGTTCGGGCCATGAGATGAATAGTCTCTTTATATAATGTCGTTGATATTTGAGACTTACATCTCACCTAAACAACCATAGATGACATGACCTTAATCCTGAGTGTTTTGGGAACTCCTGCCTTTGAGGGCGGTCCTTTGATTAGTATGGGTGAGAGTGGCTAGATTGCCAACTCAACATGGCTACCTTTTTGGGGACTTTTCTGATCTGGGAGCTGGGAACTCAATCCACAAGGTGGAATTCACTCCTTTCCCGAAGCAGGGATAAGTAGAGAGATTCCTCCCTTAAGGGCTGATTTTGGGTCTCGAACATAGTGGTCACAGCTTCTCTTTGGAAGAAGACTCAGTCATAGTAGGACTATGACTTATGTTCATTAGAGGGATTAGTGGTACTTAAGAAGTTAGTTGTAACTATAGTGACAAAATGATATATTGGCCCAGCTGTACTTACGAGCGATTTATGAAGGGCTATCGCACTATTGATTGGTTGGTATGGACACAAAATATATCTATAGTGAGGAGAGTGTAACTGTCGGTCTTTAGTGGAGTGCTCGGCAGTTAATGGATGGTGGATCCCGTGACTAAAGAGTTTAGTCAGTTATTCACGTATCATTACAGATTCAAACTACAGGTCCATAAGGTCCCTTTGGTAGCTCAATGGATTCAAGTTGAGAATCAGTTCTTGGTGTTGATTTGAATGTTCAAATTGACAAGAGGAAATTCGATTATATAGGATATAATCGTTATGATGTATGAGATACATCAAGTGAAGGATTAATGTAAATATGATTTACATTAAGTACCATAAAATAGAAAAATAACTATGGTTTATATGTTTAATGAGATGAAATATTATTAAAACTATAGATTATAAACATGTAATAGTAAGTTGGTTATCGTATATATTTATAATAGTATTAATTATTAGATAATTTTCTCTTTTTCTCTAATAACTAATTGAGTGAGAGGTTATTGATGGTTTTATAGTAACCGTGAGATAAAAGGAAAAATATTTTCCTTAATTTAGAAGAGTTGCTACTTTCGGAAAAAAAAAACTCACGGATTGCTATCAATTGAAAATATTTCACTAAACGATAGCTAATAGAGAGACTAAACGATCGTGGAGTGTCATTATACGATAGTTCACTCAGTTAGTCGTAGCTAAACGATCATAGGGCATTGTTTATACGATAGGTTGCCTTCTTCTACACGATTGAACATTCGTCTATACGATAGACACTTATCATCTTTCACTTGCTCAATCGTCTACACGATTGTTATTCCTCCAGTCTCTTCCTCTAACCAAGATCATACATAGCCCACACTTCTGGATTCTCACACCAAGAATATCAAGGTGACCATTGTGGTGGTGTCCTCACTCAACTCAACTGAGTTCGAGGTTCTAGAAGCCGTTTGTTGGGTTCGTGGTTGCTATTGATCGTGCTGTGTTACGGTCATTGTGTTCGAGCATTCGTATATTGCTGTCTTGGACGCTTGGACTGCAATCGAGGGAGTTTGAAGAATGAGTCTTCAAAGGTATGTATATATTCCTCAATTATCTTATCAGCATGCTATAATTTCTAGTTGTTGCATGACCTGTTAGTTTCCGTTTCTTGACTGTAATTGTTAATGTTCCCTGAAGAATGAGTCTTCATGGAAATTCTCATGTCTGATTTCCTTCAGATTCGAGATGCGTTCCCTGATGAATGCCTACTTAGAGTTGATGACAAGGAACCATGATATGCAGACATAGTCGATTACTTAACCACAAAATAGTTCCCTGAAGACTTCAACGCCCAACAAAAGAAATGGCTTATACATGACAGCAAATTCTATTTTTGGGACGAACCGTTTCTTTACAAACAAGACCCAGATTCCATCATGCGTCAATGTTTTCTGAAGTTGAAATGCAACGTATCTTAGCTGAATGCCATGACTCTCCTTACGGGGGCCACTTCGGAGGACAAAAGACTGCTGCTAAAGTCCTTCAGTGTAGGTATTTTTGGCCCACTCTTTTCAAAGACACAAAGGAATATGTACCCATGCCAACGCACGGGTAATATTTCTTCAAGGGACACAATGTCGCTGAACAACATACTAGAAGTTGAGCTATTTGATGTTTGAGGCATTAATTTTATGAGACCTTTCCTTCAATCTTGTGGACAACAATACATCTTAGTAGCGATGGATTACGTATCCAAATGGCTTAAAGCAATAGCATGTGCCAAAAATGATGCGGCGACCGTTTCAAAATTTCTGACCAGAAACATTTTCACTAGCAACTCTTTATTATTGGTTTTCATTCTAATTTCATTAATTATAACTTTTATAAAAAATGAAACAATTAAAACCATTCAACATTGCTAGTTAGACATACATAAGGTATTTATAACAATTATAAATTAACCTAAAGTAGTGTCATACTTCATGCAATGTTCATTCATTACCAATATATAACTTTTATATAAACAAGTAATGAACTAAATTATAGCATACATTCCATATATACATACAACTTTATATTATAACATTTATAATATAGATGATGCATGGATATGCTATAATGCATGCATATATTATAACTTTTATATTATATGATGCATGAGCATACTTTATGTAATTTAAACATGTACACTAATATATTATAACTCTTATAATATAAAATGATGCATGAAATAAAATGCATAAACTATGGTGGGTTTTAAAACTATATGACATACATTATGACATATATAATAAACATATATCAAATGCATATTTAAATAAAGTTGATGGACTGGGATGGTATATCTCAAAAATCGGAAAAGAACAGGCTAATCTATTACAAAATTTCGAGTCTTCCGGTTCGGAACAGGTGAATTGGGTCTTGAACCACTCACCTTGAAACCTTGTAGCTTGATCATGTAGCAAATCCTCTGATCATCGAGTAACAAGCGTCGAGTGTAAACGATCGTGTAGCAACGATTGCATAGCTTTGGACTATGCAATGAGCATGAAAGTCCACGTGATCGTGCAGTGTGCCTCGAGTAGCGCATACCATGCGATCGTGTAGCTAAAGACTATGCGATAAGCATGATAGTCTACACGATCGAGTAGCGTGTGCCGGGTATCGTATACTATGCGATCGTGTAGCTATTGGCTATGCGATGAGCATGATAATGTACACGATCGAGTAGCGTGCGTTGGGTATCATATACTATTCGATCGTGTAGCTATTGACTATAGATGAGCATGATAGCCTACACGATAGTTTAGCATGCATGCCTTGCATCGAGTAACAAATATCGCGCGATCGTTTACTCCTCGAGCGCCTACGCGATCATGCAGCTAACGCAACATGATTGTGTAAACACTTTACACGATCGGATAGCATTAGCTATGCGATTGTTTGGCAGATGCTACACGATCGTATAGAAAATTCTACATGAATGTATAGCCAAATCTAAATGATCGTCTAGCTCAAGCTACACGATGTGACCATCGTTTCGTCTTCTCCATCGAAACGAACTGCAACCTTTGTGTCTAAAGCTTCTTCACGAATGACTCAAAAAAACAAAACGAATATAGACTCGATTGCAAGAATTATGCTAAAAAAACGTAGGGTCCGTTACAAATTATCTTTTGTAAAAAAAAAAAAAAAAAAAAAAAGACAAAACAGAGACAACTATCCCGAAATTATCCATCAACAAAACATCCACATACATTCAACGATTAAACGCAATGCATAAACTTAAAACCCACCAAACTGTAAACGAATTCAATACAACAAATGGAATTTGGAAATCAGAACATAACCTGGCTCTGATACCAATTGAAGGATCTCGTTTTATAAAGAACCTTTGAGTGGAAGCGGATAGTCCAAATCTCATTTCGATTAAAACAAACATTTACAGTAAACAATATAAATTATGCATCAAAACATAAATTACAACATGTTTTTGAACTAAAAAAAGGGGTTTAGAGATTATACCTTTGAAGAACTCTTCTTCAAGTAAATCCCTCATATTGTCACGAACACCACGAACAGTCACGAACATTCCAAATAGCAACTAGACCTCGAACCCAAAAAGGAAGGACATACCACTTGGTGATCTTGGTATTCTTGATGTGTGAACCCAGGAGTGGTGGATTATGACTATTTTGGTTAGGAAGGAGTTTGTGGTTTGGAGGTGGAAGACGATTGACAAAGAAACTTTCTATCGCATAGAAAAGTGCTTCAATCGTTTAGGCGATGAGGCTATCGTATAGTCTCTGCTTTTTGTCGTGTAGGATCTCACAAAAATCATGTAATACTTATCTTGGAATAATAAAATCATATTTCATTTATTCCCTTTGCCATAATAAACGGGAAATTTGTACGGATGACCCAATTTTTGGGTCCAAAATATCAAATGACCCATTTTTAAAAAATAATGTCAATTGACCCTCTGCTGACATCATCGGCATATCAAATTACGTAAATTGCCCTTACACCAGCCACACGAGGTAAATCTCGCTCTCGTCCGATTAAACGCTCTCGCTCTCACTTGAAATTTCCGGTTTGATGTGATTGCTCGTCAGTACACGAATGATTTGACAATTTTCACGACGGAAGCCTCAAATCAAATCAATAATACCTAAACACAATACAATGGTGATTTCTTTAAAAACTTCATTTCAAAGGTGATTACTTCTCTAATTTTCGACGGTATTTTGTTGAACAGAGATTTTTTGAACAGGGATTTCCAAGACGAGGTTTTTTCAGAACAGAACAACTTTTTCAGAAAGGTGTTTCATTATTTTGAGTCTGTTTAATTATTTTTGTTGTGTTATTTCTAGAAATGTAGCATTACGAAATTTTGTATTGGGGGAGAGTAAGGAAGAGGAAGAGGAAGAGGAAGAGAGAGAGCAAGAGTAAGAGAGAGATCGAGATTACGAAAGAGAGCGAGATTTTGAGAGAGGGCGAGATTGAGAGAGCGGGATTTTGAGAGAGAGCGAGATTGAGAGTGAGAGTACACTTCAATTGCTTGTACAACTTAATGACAAATGTTCTCTTGCTTTGTAGAATGACACAAAAGTATCTACTTATTCAATATGGAGATGATTGAGATGAGAATGAAAATTTGTATATTGGGGGAAAAGTTGACAAGAATCATTGTGCCTCATACATTGAAGTATAAAGAACTTAAATCTCGCATTTACAGGGTTACAAATGTCAGTTCTTCAGAGTTTGATCTTATACTGAAAGTTAAATATAAGCTTGAATTTGAAGCCCCTCCACAATGCATAAGGAATGATGATGATGTTCGCTTCCTTCTTTTACGAGAAGAGTTTAGTAGACTTTAGATAGTTGTAGCGTTGAAATCTAATCAGGAAAAAAATATTGGAATGGGGTTTAGAAATGTGAGTTATGATGATACGGCTGTGGACAGACAATACGAGGAATCATATCAGTTTCGTCGGGAAGAGGATGATATTTCATTGTCTACTAACACTATACTATCAACATTCGATTATATGGATTGTGGTCCTGGATGTGAATGAGCAACCAGCAGGATTGAATGAAATGGATCGTGATCATGGAGATCTGCGTCGTTCTACAGCAGCTTCAGTGGTTCCACCATCTGTGCCTTTAAGTTATAGGACAGAGTTGATTATGTCTGACACCTCTTCATCTGGGACAGAGGACGTTGAAGTTGGTCAACTATTTTTTAGCAAAAAGGACTTGAAAATGAGGTTATCTATTTTGCTCATCAACAAAATTTTGAATTTAAGGTCAGGAAATCAACCAAATCTTTGTTCACATTCATATGTATTGGGGAGACATATAAGTGGAGCCTTCGTGCAGTCAAAATGGAAGAGTCTGATATATTCAAGATCACAAAGTACTGCAGTTCGTACACATGTTCCATTGGAATTCTGAATCACGACCATAGACAAGCAACTGTTACGGTTGTTGGTCAACTCATTAAAGATAAGTTCACGAGAATAGGACGTATTTATAAACCTTTTCACATCGTTGAGGATATGAGGAGAGATTATGACATGAACATAAGTTATGATAAATCGTGGCGTGCAAGGGAAGCTGCGTATGATCTCACTAGAGGTACTCCAGTACTCATACTCTAAACTACATGCTTATGGAGAAACGTTAAAAATAGAGAATCCAGATACAGTCTTTGAGATCGAACTTGAAGATGAGGTGCATTTCAAGTATATGTTTATGGCATTAGGGCCTTGTATTAGAGGTTTCGCAAGTTGTCGGCCTTGTATTATTGTTGATGGGTTACACTTGAAAGGAAAATACAAAGGCACCATGTTGGTTGCGATTTCTATAGACGGGAACAATCAATTATACCCACTAGCATATGCAATAGTGGACAATGAAACCGATCGATCATGGAAATGGTTTATGTCAAACTTGAAATGCAGTATTGAAGAACTCGATAATCTGGTGTTTGTGTCTGATTGGATGGTATCTATCGGCAATGTTATTCGTGCATTTTTTTCCCACGGAATTTCATGGACTGTGCACATGGCATATAGAATAAAATCTGGTTACAAACTTTAAGGATAGCACGGTTGTTGGGATATTTAGAGATGTAGTCAGGGCATTTCGCATGACAGAGTTCCAGATAAAATGGGACGAACTTTGTAGTTTTCGAGACAGTGTTGTCACGAAATATTTGGAAGATATCGGTCTTCAAAGGTGGGCACGGGTTTACCAAATAGAACGAAGATATGATAATGACATCCAACAGTGCAGAGTATTTCAATTCGTTAACTAAAGAGTATCGACTATTGCCCATAGTATGATTGATTGAACATGTTAGAGGAATGCTCCAATCGTGGTTCTACGAATGAAGGAATTACTAAGCATCTTGAACGACATTGCACTCTGACTACTGTGAAACCCGATTGGCAAGTGAGGTCGATAAGGACAGACGATATTGGATTGAGCCTATTGATTATTATCGGGAACACGTGCGAGATTATCGATTGGACGGTATTGTCAATCTTCACACGAAGGAATGCACGTGTAAAGAATTCGACTCACTTGGTATCCCGTGTTCGCATGCAATTGTTACTGCCAAGGAACGAAATATACCCATCCACAGTCTTTGTAGTCGATTTTATATAGTGGACTCTCTAATGACTGCGTATGTGAAGCTTATAAATCCACTTGGCCACATATCTGAATGGAAGAGACCTCCTGGATATGTAGAAAATATTATCTTTCCTCCGAAGTTTGTGGCACAAGCCGGGCGACGGAGAGTGAGAAGAATACCATCCAGAGGAGAATTTTGCAGACCAATGAAATGTGGTCGGTGTGGGAATTATGGGCATAACCGCCAAAATTGTGTCGAACCGCTTACAACCGTGCGACGTGCTAAAAATGCTAGAGGCCATGACACAAACACCCCTCATCTAGTTTAGTTTGTAACTAACTTGTAACATTTCATGTGTTATAAATACCATTGATCAGTTTTTCATACGTCATACTTTTAATATATTTACTTTTTCATACTTGTAACATACTTCATACTTTTTCATACTTCATACTTGTAACACTTCATACTTCATACTTTCATCTTATAAACAAAAAACAATAACAAGCTGGAGTATTTCTATAATAGCAATCTTCATACTCTCCCAATCTTTATACTCTCTCCATCTTCATACTCTCTCCATCTTCATACTCTCTCAATCTTCATACTTGTAACAAAAAATACTAACTTCATACTCTCTCAATCTCGCTCTCTCTCAAAATCTCACTCTCTCTCAAACTCTCGCTCTCTCAATCTTGCTCTCTCTCAAAACCTCGCTTTCTCAATCTCACTCTCTCTCAAAACCTCACTCTCTCAATCTCGCTCTCTCAATGTTTGAACTTTGAACCTTGAATCATATAATGTTCTACATACCATTGATACAATGAAAAGAGCAGTAGCTCAATTATACATGTTCTGATAAAATTATGGTATTGAACTTTGAACTTAAAATTATGACATGCGCCTAAGACTGCTTTCAGCTCGTGCGACAGATAGCCTTTCTATCTCGGGGTCAATATTGACTTTTGGCGCATTGCCTTCACTCAAATATTGTTTGCAACTTGGTTGCACAAGCTACAATACGCCCATGATTAAAAGGGTGCCTGCGAAAACACAAAACTTAACAAATTATTAGCTGTCAAGTCCCCGACAACGGCGCCAAAAACTTATTGCTTTGGAAAAGGAGAGGAAATAAATATGTCTTATGTTATGCGTTGATCTCCATGTGTCGCTGGTCATGCATTGGACTAGAAAATATACAATATGCATTTAAGCATGTATGC